>NW_006159832.1:1279544-1404864 GCF_000334495.1 Tupaia belangeri chinensis | reverse complement strand
AGGGAAAGCTATCATTGCTGGTTGGCATGAGTATGGGACTGGATTTCAAAAGAACGTAACTCTCTTTCTCTCTAGATGTTTGCAGATGATCACAGATGCACCTACAGCCATGTGTGTTTGTAGGATTAGTTGATTTCCCAGTTTGTGGGTTATCTGGAGTTTTTCTATCCTCTACTCTTCTAAAGCCCATCTGTTATAAAAACTCCACCAAAGAACAGACAGAGATAGAGAGAAACAAAACTTTGGTTGCCCGTTAGCTACTTTGAGAATATCTGAAGCTTCTGGCCCAAATGGGTTTTTCAATTATTTATCAATTTGAATTATGACTGATTCCCCAGGCGTACATTTCAAAGATAAGTCAAATAGGTGGAAATGGATGAAACTGAAAATAAAATTTAAATAGTATGTGTGTGGTGTATGGTGAGCAGGAAATCTTCATATTACCTCATTTATCAGGATTCTGGAATTTCCCTTTTAATAGATATTTCTCATACTTTTCTGCTCTGGATGTTTCTACATTGAAAACATTGGATTAATATTTAATCACTTATAAATACAGATACAAAAAATCCTCAACCAAGCCATTCTGTACCTTCAGAGGAGCATGGACAAGATGAGATAGAAACACGTACATATAGAAGCCAGCAGGAGTTATAGTGGTTAAGGTGCTTGACTCCCTCATGAATGACCATGGTTTGAGTGCCAGACCCAGAGGCCTGAAATTCATGCTGGGTGCATGTGCATGTGTATCTAAAGTCCCAAGAGGAAAATGGAGAAGGAGAGATTGTGTCATGGCCATCCCCGTGGGGGGAGATTTCTCCCTTTCTGTCTCTCTTTGTTTCTGTCTTCCTGTGAGTGCATGCACCCTGTAGAAAAAAAAAATCTCTCTCACACACACACACACACACACACACACACACACACACAGAAACACATACACACAGAAACACAGTTATGATTTAATTTCCATGTCTTGGTTTTCAGATCTTCCAAATTCAAGTCTGGTGTGGTCTGTAAATTGTGAGCTAAGGAAGATGGAAAATATGTGCCCAACATAAAAAAGTTTATGCATTATTTAGCAATATCTCTGAAATTATGCATATATCTTAAGAAAATGGATGTTTGATTTTTCCAGAATATCTGAAAATACAAAATTTTATATTTTATTCTGCAAGCTTTTGTCTTGCCCTTCCCCTCCTCCCCACAGTATCCATGTATGAGCCGTGAAACAAATCTGTGGACTGAACTGAACACATCTTTGTTTAAATTCTGGCTTGCTGGTCCAGATCCCTAACCTGCTTTTTAATTTCTTTCTACCTGGCTCTGCTGAGACTGATGAAGTTACTCTTTTTCCTCCCACTTTTTGAAAATAGCAATGAACAGACACAAGAATGTAAAGTTCTCTGTTTAAGTGATAAATATGGTAATATCTTGGTTGACCTGTACTGCATGTATGCTATGAAAAACTGTATTGTATACTACAAAGATGTACAATGATTAAATATAAATAAGCCATAAAATGAAATTTTAAAATAACTTTACTTTTTACAAAAAAATATGTGGGGCAGCAAAATATACCTGATGACTTTACAGTGCAGATGACAATCTTTTCTGACAGTGAAATTGTCACTTCTATAAATGAAAGTAATATGTACAAGGTGTGATTTTCCTATTCACAATGAACCCCTCCACTGATACCCATCACACACACACACACACACACACACACACATACACACACAACCTTACAGTAGTCTTCTGACCAAAGAAAATCAATGGTGCATCTACTTCTCAGGTACGTTAAATTTTGTGAAATAAAGATTAATACACATACTCATGTGACAATTTATTTACAGAACACCATGCATCAAGCACACTATTCATTTGCCTTGGCTTTACTTTCTACTGACATAGTTTTAAAGTTTTTCCATAAACTTCTATCTTTTTCTTTTAAAAACATGAATGATATTTCGTATTATGCTATCATGAGATGAATCATGTTTTTTAAAAATCCATTTCACTCAGGTGGGCATTTTTCTCACTTTTATCTTGTTACTATTGCAAACAATGCCCTGTGGACACTCTTGTTTACATGTCTTGGGATTTTTTTAAGTACATATATCCATAATTTAAATTCCTAATACTGGAATTGCTCATCAAAATTTAATGTGCATTTTAAATGTAGATGTATACTGGCAACTGTCCTCTGCTATGTTTGTGCCAATTCGCTTTCTTGCCTGAAGTGCTGGGGAGTGGTATTTTTTCCACAAATCACAAGGAATATCTGCCAATTTATAAGTGGTTAGAATTAATTTATTATCTAGATGTGAATGTTTTTCCAAAGACTAATATTTTTTCTACGTGTTTATTGGCTCTTTGTTTTCTCTTAAACTGTCAATTCATATAAATTGCCCATTTTTTTTGAGTGTTCCTTTTTCTTTTTTCTTATGCTTGAGGATGCATTTACTCATCAGAGACAGAGAGAGAGGAGAGAAAGGGTTAGTAAAAAAGCATTCTCCCTAAGAAGATGATTATGCCACAAACTATTCTCCATTTTTCCTCTCAGGATTTTGAGCAAACACACACACACATACACACACACACACACACACACACACACACACATGCACTCAGTCTGTTTTTCAAGTTGCTAGGTCCAGGACTCGAACTTTGTAATTAATCATGTGGGATCCACCTGCCTTAACCACCATGCCACAGGCTGACCCAGAGTGTTTCTTTTTCTTCCAGATGTACCTGAATTCTTTGTCAATGAAAGAAATTAACTCTTTGTTGTGTGTATCATGCAATTCATGCTATTTGTATTTTTTCTTAAAATATATGTTAGCAACATTTATCAATGTAGAAAATATTGTTTTCTTAATATTAATGTCCCTAGAATAATTAGAATAAATCATAGCTTGGGGACCAGCAGATGGCATAATAGTTATGTCACTGGACTCCCATGTTGTTGCCAGCCATTCAGGTCCCAGACCCTGTGGCTTAAAACCAATGCTGGATACATGTGCATGCATGCCCAAAATTCCAAGAGGAGAATGGCAGAGAAGGGATTGCAGCATGGCCATCCCCCCAGGTGGGTGATTTCTCACTTTGCTGTCTCTGTCCCCCTGGCAAGCACATGCACCTTATAGCAAAAAGCCCTCGTCAAAAAGAAAAAGAAAAAGAATAAATCATGGCTTATTATAGGCACTAATTGTAGCTTAGATAGTATTAATATTAATAAAATAATTTTATCTCGAAGTTTTATATATATATATGTGCATATATATGTGCTTTCTTCAATATGTTTTCATTTTTATATTAACATTTGAATCTCTTAGATTAATAGGTTTAGTGTTATTACTGTGAGCAAATAATCACAACAGCATTTTTTGATAAATAGTCTTATCCTCAGATACAATCCTTTGAGTAATCTAAATTTCCACACATGTTTGGGTTTGTTTTTAAATAATGATCCCATTGGTATATATAAAGTAATAAGTAATATTCATTTTGTTGAA
Source organism: Tupaia belangeri chinensis (assembly GCF_000334495.1). Classification (NCBI taxonomy): domain Eukaryota; kingdom Metazoa; phylum Chordata; class Mammalia; order Scandentia; family Tupaiidae; genus Tupaia; species Tupaia belangeri. The sequence goes on along the minus strand of NW_006159832.1, from coordinate 1,401,346 downwards.
CTTTCATATGAAAGAACTAACATTCCCACCAACTATCCTTTATATTTAAAGTTCATGTCACTTATATTCATCTATTTACCTTTATAGATCGATTGCTGTGTCATTTGATTAAATTAAACAAGATTCTCTTGTTACATTACATTTTATCACATTCAATTTAAAAATTAACTGAGGGAAAGTTTGCATCTTTACAATGTCCGCATTTCTAGCACAAATATATACTTTTATATTAAGTTTTAATAATGTCATTTAGTTACGTTTAAACATTTTATTATATAGTTTCTACCTACTTATTTTTTAATTTATTTATTTTAGGTTTTTGCCATAGGGTGCGTGTGCTTGCCAGAGAGAGATAGAGAGAGACGGAGAGAGGAAAAGTGAGAAATCACTCTCCAGGTGGGATGGTATACCACAATCCCTTCTCCTCCACTCTTGTCTCAGAACTTTGAGCATGCATGCTCTTATGCCTGGTGGGGTTCTCAAGATACCAGGTCTGGAATTCTAACTGCAGTTGGCCATGTGAGAATCCAGTGTCTTAACCACCATGACACCTGCTGCCCCTTCCACCCACTTCATATTAAGTTACTCTTTAGTAATTTATATTCTCTGACTTCCATTATAAATGTAATAGTAGTTTCTAGTATGTTTTCTTATTTCTCATTACTATAATGTCAAAAGTGATTAGCTTTTGGTGGCATGGTGGTAAAGGTGCTAGACACTCCCACATGGCCAACCATGGTTCAAGTCCCAAACCTGGTGACTTGCTTTCTCACTTTACTTCTCTCTCTCTATTGTGTCTCTCTTTGGTCAAATTAAAATAAATGAATGAAACAAATTAAGTAAATAATTATTTAAATAATTATTGTTTTGTGGCATATACTGTTATTGCTCACAAGTAAGGGAAATTTTAATATTTTCTTCAGATATTTATCTCCCAGGCATTAATTAATACAGGTAGTACTGGGAATCCTCACCTAATTCCAAAACAGCAATATCTCTAATGTTTTGCCTTAAATTGATTTTGTGATTTTTTTTAATCATGTCATTAGAATCTTTTGCATCTTTTTCTTAGACATCTTCTAAAACAATTGAGTCAATTTACAAAAACAAAACAAAACTAAAGAAAAAACACAAACTAAGCCAAACAAACAAGAAAACAAGGCTGGTCCTGTGTGAAGTGGTTAAGCACTGTGCATAGAAAGCAGGATCAAATCCCAGTCCTGGTGGCTTGGCAAACATCCTGGGCACATGTGGGCATGTGCCCCAAATCTCTGGGTGAGATGGAGAAATGGATGAAAAAGGATTGCAGCATGACCAGACCCCATTGGAGAGTGCTTTCTCTCTTTCTGTCTCTCTCTCTCCCTTTTTCAGGTGCATGCATGTGCCCTCTGGTAATTTTTTTTAAAAAGGGCCAGCAGTTAGCATGGAGGCTAAGGCACTGGATCCCAGATGGTAGACTTCATGGTTCAAGTTCTGGGACCAGTGGCTTGAAAATCACACTGGGTGCATGTGCATGTGCATGTGTGTCTAGACTCCCAAGAGGAGAGTGGAGGAGAAGGGACTGTGGCATGGCCATCAACCTAGGAGATGATTTCTCACTTTCTCTCGCTCGCACTCTCTCTGTCTCTGTCTGTGAAGTGCATGCACTCTATAGCAAAAAAAAAAAAAAAGTTAAGAAATACAAATTTAAAAATAATAGAATAGTATATGAATGGGGAAAAAAAGATGATAGAAAGCAGGTGGAGGGGCCAAGTATTGCCCTGAACTGTGATGTAGTCTCGACTGAGTAAAATACCTCTTGAGTTTCCTAATACAGACTTCAGAATTCAATAGTCTCCTGCTCCTATACATGGCAGAGTTGGATAAACAGAGATGAGTGTGTGTTTTTCACAAGCAAGGCCCCTCGAAAAGAGAAGGATGGAGTCATACAGCCTACCCTGTAGCAGAAGCACATGAGGGTAGAGAAAGCCTGGAATGGAGAAGTAACTTAAGTTTTTCCCTCATGGCAGGAAATATTAAGAGTGAGAAATACACCTTCCTGGCTTTACATGGTCTGAATTTGCTCCTTGTTTAACAAGACTTTTTAGAATTAATATTAAATTTTGTCAAGACATTTTATACATCTATTAAAATGATCACATGGTCACAACTCATTGACCTATTAATATGGTATAATGTTATTAAATCATTACATCTCAATATACTAGTATAACACATATTAATATCAATCAAAATTAAGTTATTTTAAAATGATATTGTAATGTAATTTTATCTAGGTTATCTATAACTCAAATCATCCCTGTATCCTTGACTTGAAAAACACTATTTGGTTATAATGTTACAATGTATTATTTTGTAAATGTACTACTGAGTTGTGTTTGTTGATATTCTTAACTTATTCAGATTTGTGAGTGTGTGTGTGTGTGTGTGTGTGTGTGCATGTGTAAAATATCTGTTGCCTAAATTGTTAGGATTTAGTTGGCATCCTAATAATAACTCTGAGGACTTTCTTCCTTCTATGTACTTTGAAGTATATTATAGATATTTAAACTGAGGTGTATGATGGTAGCTTATTAGCAATGAACAATGCTAAGTTTCATAAATTTATATATTTTACCCAAAATCTTAGCCTTTTGGAAAATAGCTATGATTTCACACTATTGAAGAAGAGAGCATTTGTTACAAACTCTTTTTTTATTAGTATTATTTATTTTTATACATTCAGTCATTATACATCATTTAGTTTGGAAAGAGATTTTATACAATTATATATTACACCACCATAAAAATAAAGGAAGTACTGATATATTTTACAATTTAAATGAACATGCAAAACATGCTGAATGAAAAAAAAAGGAGGAAAACACAAGAGGCTACAGATTCTATCATTTCATTGTAAATATTTATATAAAATGTTTAAAATGGGCAAACTGATAGTACAGAAAGTAGATTAATGATTGTCAGGTACTGAAGGAAGAGGAGAATAGTAAGTGGCTGCTATAAATATGGGGATTTTGAAGGAAGGGTGATGAAGATGTTAAAATAAAAAGATAATAGTCATGGCTGCATAATTTTGAATAGACTTAGATTCACTATTTTAAAAGGACACATTTTTAAGGACTTTCAGTAACTAAGTGTATTATGATAAAATGTATATGTACATTAAGAGGTATAAGTCATTTTCATGTGATTATCCTTAAAAATCTACCATACGTCTCTAGGGCGACCACAGTCATTTTCTCTCAAATCAAAACTGCTGGTCAGTATTTATGTATGAAAAATTCTAGAGTCTCCTTGTAAATGTATTCAGTAGGATGGGATGCTTTATGAAATGAATAGGTGGAATTACTGTCAGGGTGGGATGGTATATGTGCATTTGAAGTGGGAAAGAGGGATCCTAGAAATCCATGGAAAGGTCTCCTATCAGAAAAGTGTAGTATTTGCAGAGTCCTGTTACTGTCTATGTAACTAACTAAGACGAAGCTGATCACAATAGTATAAGGAAGTGCAGTTTTGGATATTTGTTATGCATCTGTCTTTCAATGGCTGCTGCTACCATTTTAAAATCTAGACTTTCAACCTCTGATGACCTGCTAGCCCTAGAAAACTTGGCTGTGTTTTTGGAACCCAGGAGCGATATTACAGAATTGTTCCATTCATTAGCAGGGGCAAATACTGTGCACTTCTGCTGTCTTTGGGTCATAAGACAATCTCTCTTTTAGGTAACTTAAGGATGTTCCAGTGAGGCCTATTTAAGTCAATGCTTTACCACAGGGTCAGTCTCAGAGTGTTTCAGGGCCTTGTCTCACAACTTACTGAAGCTCCATTGCTAGTCACTACAGTAAAGTGACAAGTTGCCAGTTTTTGTAGGTTAGTCAAGTCATTACTATCATAGTCCCAAATTTCAGGCTTTCTTAACTCTGTCTGGAACACATAGACACGACTTTGGCTTCTGTATTCTCTATCCCCCACTGTTTCTTATGTTTTTTCCATGTGAAACAATTGTTGGGATGTGAATTGAGTCCAAAAGTACTGCTCACTCAATCTCCTGCGATTTGGTAAACCTGAGGCTTGTTGATCGAATTATTAGTTTATTTTCAAAAGTGAAGGGTTGGAGAACTGCCTTGGATATGGAGTCAAAATAGAAATTCCTACTTTTTTACTTCAAAGGACAATGTAATAACCGAAAGAGATGGAGAAATACAGAGCATAAAACAGCATGTCTTGTCTGGAAAGCCCTCTACAGTGTGAAGAGGAAGGGAAAAAGTAAACTTAACAGGTGAACTGGTATCTACCTGAACCTTTCAGAGAAATGGATATTATACGCAACTATTGGAGTATTCTAACAGAGAGTGGTTAAAGAGGTTAGGGATAGTCTTCTCAAATGCTATCTTAAAGAAGTAATAGAGTGAAAATTCTTTCTTATTTTCCATGCCTTTAACTATTTGTAGCCGTGTATGCATGTGCATGCATGTGTGTGTGTGTGTGTGTATTGAAGCTGAAACTTAGAAAGGAATATCTCTCATCTCTGTTTATTTGCTAATTTAGATGATTTATATTCTGTTTTGTATTCTATGCTAGAAAATTATTGTTTTCTATGGAAATAATTAGTGTTCAGTGTGATAAATTATGCTACATTTTAATATTTTTTCATTTTTAGTGTCTTTATTTTATTATGGTAGAAACACTTAAGAGATAAAAAAATCAACAAAATTTTAAGTGTACAATACTTTACAGTGAATTGTAAATACAATGTATGTACCGAAGACTCCTAGAGCATATTCATTTTGCTTGACTACAACATTATGTCCAGCTTCCTGCTCCCCACTCTTCCAGCCTCCAGCAGCCACCATGCCACAATTTGACTTTATGAAGTTAACTATTTTAGATACCTCATATAGGTAGCGTGATGCAGTATTTGTTTTTCTGTGACTGACATTTCATTAGCATGACATCTTCAAGACACATCCATGTTGTCACATGTTGTAGAATTCTCTTGTCTTTTAAAGTAAATAGTATTCATTATGTATAGCTAGCACATTTTCTTTATCCATTCATCTGTCAATGGACATTTTTGTGATTTCCACATCTTTGCTATTGTAATTTGTGCTGCAACGAAAATAAGAGTGCCAACATTTCCTTGAAATCCTTATTTCAATAGTTTTATATGTATCTCCAGAAATGGTATTGCTGAATCATATCAGAGTACTATTTTGATTTTTTGGGAAAGCCTTTACACTGTTTTCCATAATAGCTATACCATTTTACACTCCCCCCAATGGTGCACAATGGTTCCAATTTCCCCACATCCTCACCAGTCATTTTTTTTCTTTTTAAAAATAATCGCTATCCTGAAAGGCGGGAGGTGATGTCTTACTGTGGATATCAAAATTTTTTTATTCCTTTTATTCTACCTTTTAGACTTTCATTTTGAGTTATTTAAAAATGTTTAAAATAGTCAATTTAGTCTGTCATATAAGTCTAACATCTGGGGTTTCTCAATAAGAGTTTTATTATTACTATTGCTATTATTGCTTTTTTTCCTGGATCTAAGTCATATTTCTTATTTCCTTACATGTCTGCTAATTTTTATTGCTGAAAATGAGACATTTCAAATAATGTAACATGGCAACTCTGAAAATCATGTTCTCCTTCATCTACAGAGTTGCTTTTTTGTTGTGGCTGCTGCTAATTGGTGAAGATGCAGTGTGTGTAAAGACTTTCTTGATTGAAGATGTAACGTGGTCTTTGGTACATGGCCATTGACATATCTATTCAGTCAGACAATAATTGATTAGAGATTTTCTTAAATGCCTGAAACCAATACTTCTCCCAGTTTTGTTGAGCGACTGAATATTCAGATACACATTTACCATGAATCCTGGCAGCTTCCAGCTCTTCCTTTGTCTTCATTTTCTTCCTGTGTGAAATCTTAAGATTTTTTAAGGATGGAGAATTTAAGAATGTTTCAAATCTTTTCTGACTATGTATATTGCCCTGTGCATGGGCACAAGCTCCTAAGTACCCAGAGATATCTTAAAGCTTTTCAAAATCCCTGTGATATCTCACTCACAACTTTTCATTTTAAGCTTTACGGGTCGTCTATCATTTGCCTCAACTGTTTCCCATCGTCTAAGGTGGTTGAGATGTTAAAACATTAGGAAAATAAACCCTATTATTCCTCAGGGAGAGGCTTTCAGTACTGAACAAGTTCTAGTGAGGTGAAATGAAGACATACTTTTTAATTGGGTTTTCTGGGGACCAGAGAAGTAAAATAATGACTGTTCTAGTCTATTAATTCAATATAAATATGCCATCACAGAAGCAAGGATATAATCTTTCAATATACAAGCGAAGTCATGTTTCTTATCTGAATATTAGTGTTACTAAGACTGTAAGAGTTGTCATACTGTGTTTAATTCTTAATTCTCAATACAGTACTCTCTCTCATATTATGGGAACTAGTCTTGTGCTGTGAAATTCCAGGATTATCTTCTCAGAGTTAAGGTTGTATACCAAATAAAATTGTTTCTAACTGCAATCCCACATTTTTATTCACATTTACTTGTGCCAGGCATTGTGAAAACACTTTGGGGTATAAATTATGTGTTATGTACTTTTATTATACTATAACCCTGGACTGTATGACCAAAATTCAAGCTAGTTCACTTGCTCTGAGCCAGGTTGCATCAAAAAGAAGTCTCTGTCCATTTTTAATTAATAAGCAATTTGTTCTTGACAAGTTTGAGGATTGCCATGAAAGTTTCCTATTCCTAAGAAATGTGTATTTTACTCAGCAGTGGTGGTATTCCAAAATCCAGTCTTCTAATAGGAAATTCTGCTTTATGGTGGATTATAGAATAGACATGCTTTTCCTAGAACTGACTCACCTAAGCAATCATATTCACTCTCTCCAAACTAGTGTGAGAGATGGAGATGACAATTTGAGAAGAAGTTGAAGTGGAAATGTGTGTGCTAGAAGGATAAAGTTATGAAGCTACTTGTTAAAGAGATGGAGATGGAAAAAAAAAGAAAAAGGGATCAGCAGTTAGCATAATGGCTATGTCACTGGACTCCCACGTAGTTGACAGCGGTTCGAGTCCCGGACCCAGTGGCTTAAACTCACGCTGGGCGCGTGTGTGTGTGTTCCCAAGATCCCGAGTGGAGAATGGAGGAGAAGGGATTGCGGCGTGGCCATCCCCCTTAGGGCGTGATTTCTCACTTTCTTTCTCTCTATCTCTCTCTGTCTGTCTGGTGAGCACACAAGCCCTATAGCAAAAACCTCTCCAAAAAAAGAAAAAAAAAAAAGAAAAGAGAGATGGAGATGGGAAAGTGGGGAAGAGAGAGAAGGAATTGGGAAGTTGGGAACCAAAGACATAGCTAGAAAGTGAAAGGCCACAAATTCTTCTGGCTCCTGACACTTCAAGAGCCGCATTATTTTGCCTTTTCTGGAGCCTGTTTTGGGAGTATCTCTTTGGTAGGTTTCTGTAAGATTCCCAAAGATTGCCTCAACAAAACATTCATTTGCAATTTATTTAAAGAGTGTCTTGTTATCTGCCACAAAACAGCCTTAACCAAAATTTTATTTCACAAACTGTTTTTCAAGTAAATCAAAGCCACATACCTGAAGGACAGTGGCCAACTCTAAATCAGCATTTAAGATCCTTAACCTAGGGTCTGAACATATAAATAGGAAAAAAAGACATATGTTTATACCAATAACCTTTGGTCAAAACACAGCATTCTTCAAATTCAAATGTGGCAGAGTAACAATAACAGGATAATTACATCACCAAGGAACTCACATTTTGAAAAATATCATGTTAGAATTATTGAAGATTTCTGGAAATATTATTTGACTTATAACTAACAATTATTATAGTTATTAGACTAGTTTCTAGACCTTATTTAATGTTTTGAAAAATGATATACAATAGCAGATAATTATAAGTAATATGTTTAAAGCCATATTTTTAAACTGTTATCATTGAAATTTATATTCTTAGTGCTTTACCAGAATCACAAAAGAGGCTTGTGGCCCAGAAATAGTTAAGAACTACTGACTTAGGGTTGCTATCAGATCAAAGGGGAAATGGGCATAAGCTCCTGCATGAGGGATTTGGATTTTTCCACTGAGACATGTTGAGACTCAGAATTAGCGTAGCAGTACATTTCTTCAGAATGTTACTGATCATTCTTATTAAGGCAGCTCCTTGGGGAATCCTCACGCTGGTCAAATAGGACATGCTCCCACCTAAACACATAGGCATGGATTAAGTGAACTCTTAAGGTTTCCGTAGTCCTTAATTTTGTTACTTGGTTATTTTATCTATCTATATGGCTAACTGCTAATTTACAAGATAAAAGTCTGAGTGAAACCTTTCCTCCTCAGCGGGATTCAAACTGCTATGGGCACATAGATCCACTCCATTGTTCATAATAAGGGTGGATTTGCTCAATAAGAGACACTCTTATGTCTAAAGTTTTCTAAACAGACAATACTCTAGTGTTTCTGACTATATATTCACAGACAAAATATATTTTATAATTCTTAAATAATTTATAAAATACTAACAAATTCCTAAAGTTGAGATGTTCAAGTCTGTAGCTTTTTGGTCACATGTAGGTATAATAGTTACCTTGAGGTTAATTAAAATGCTATATTTTTGGGGCCGACAGGTGGCATGGTGGTTAAGGTGCTGGACTCCCACATGGTTGACCGTGGTTTAAGTCCCAGATCTGGAGGCTTACTTTATCTCTTTCCCTTTCTCTCTCTCTCCTTCTCGCTCTCGTCTCTCTCTGGTAAAATTTGAAAAAAATATATAAATAGATAAATTAAATTAAATAAATAATTCTTTAAAAGCTGCTATCTTCCTTATCAAACTTGTAGAATGTGCCCATTAGCTCTTCTGTGGAGTTTCAAAAATAATTTATTTGGTGTTTTTTTTTTTTTTTTTTCATTTATCCTTATGAAACCTCAGTGGAAATAAATGCTGAAATATGCTCATTGTGTTTATGGGGATTAAAAATGCAGCCCACTCTGGCCCCAGGGAAAGCTACATAGGCTTATACGGCTGAGAGCTCTTTCTTGGGCTGGTTAATTACACTGCTTGACAGTAGTGGTTTATTTCACAATTTATAGTCAAATATAGCCCTAATTTCTTTGTTCTTAACTTCTGATAAAAATGCTGAAATCTGTAGAATTGTCTTTCTGTGGCCTCTTATGGATAAGTTGGGGAAAAGGCAAAGCAGATTTTAGCCAAGTGTTCTTCAAACACTTAACTTTCAGGAAGAGAAAAGGTTGTAAATGTTCTAGTTGTCTACGAACCAGGAATTACCAGAGTTCCTTAGCTGTCATTTTCCGAAACCCCAGTCCTATCTTTCTGTGCCTACTTTCTCCCTTTCCTTAGACTCCCCAATCTTAATAATAATACTGTAAACTTTTCTGAACATTAGCTCTATACTGACAAATATTTCTTTGGCTTACAGAGAGAAAACACAGTAAAATGTCATCAGATCTCTAAGTTCCAACCATGAACATTAAATGATCTAAAATGTCTAGTTTGGTTGACATCTTTCAACAAGAATTAGGCATACCAGGGTCAGCTCCATGGAGCAGTCATAATGAGCTACTCAGCAGAAACAGAATTCCACATGGTGACTACAGTTTGAATTCCCAGCCCAGTCAGCCTGAGAAACACGGGAGGAACTGACAGGCTGGAGAACTGGAGGAAGAAAATGACAATGAGTCTGGAGCCTGTGGAAAGTGCTTATGTAGGACCAGAGGCAGCCATATGTGAACCCTATGCTTTTAAACATTCCAGCCACAACAATTGTGAGGCAAATAAACCTCTATTCTTCATAAATAACCCAGTCTCAGCTATTTCTATTTAGCATCACAATAGAGAACTAAAACAAAAAGGTTTGTCAGTACCCTCTTTTCCTTTCCACCTCATGTGACAATAACAATTTGACAATAAGGTACTCATGAAATATTTTTTCTTTGTGTTTCTATTTATCATTATATTGCAGTAAAATTATATTTATTACTTAATTTATTTCGTAACTGCACTCTTTGTAAGTAAGTATGATATTTTTCTTCTTATCTTTAGGATCTATACATAAAATCATAAAATTTGCTCAATATTTTTTGAACTATATTACATGGAAGAAGTGTTTAGCATATATTTAGTAAAAGAAAAAAATATGTCTCTTGAAGACTATCAACCTGTATCTAAAGTCATAATTCTGAAAAGCTGCAGGAATAAAATTTAATGTCTACTTTAATAAATATGTAAAAAAGGAAAAAAGAAAGGAAAATAAAAGGGCTTTCTGTACTTGACATGGTAGGACAGCTACAGGAGTGGTTCTTGAATTTTATGTAAAGTAGGTAATTTATGGAATTTCTTGTCACTCTACCTGATTTGTGTGCTTTTGAAGTTAAGTGTTTAGTATTCTTTGGTTGTAAGGTCAGCAAAGGAAGTCTAGGCAGGATAATTTTCATTTTCTTTCTTTTCTCTTTTTTTCTCTATTTTCCTCTTTTTTTCTTTTTCTTTATAAAGTAGTTTTATAATACATTTTGCTGTTTATTTGTTTTGTTTTTATTTTATGTTCATTTTTAGGTTTTTGCCATAAAATCCTAAAAAATAGGCATGTGCACTTAACAGAGTGGAGACAGATAGAGAGATACAAAGAGAGGGAAAGTGAGAAATCAACCTTCCAGGGCAGGATTATGGCCAGGCTGCAATCCCTTCTCCTCCCTTCTTGGTATCCTGGGCATTCATGCACTTTTATACCAGTATGATTTTCAAGTCTACAGATCCAGGACTCGAACCACATTCAACCGTGTGGAAGTCCAACACCTTAACCACCACTTCTCATACTGACCCCTTAAATATGTTTTATAGTTTGTTATTTTATATTCAAATAAGTTTATACATCGTCTTATAAATACAATATTGGATAACACATTTAAGTTAGTCCTCTTTAAAATTTATTGTATAGTCTTTCTCTACCATGCTGTTGCTTTTCTCACGAAAATTGATCATTAGGTATTGTTGTGATTTCTTTTGTATTTAATTCATCTAGTGCTGACATAACACAATTGAAATCTGGAAAGTAAATGTACAAATGAATAAAAGCTACAGAAAAAGGACAATAGATTTGAACTTCTAGTTTTGTCACCTGTATTTTAATTAATAAATCCTCTCAGATATTATTTCTTTGCTAGTACTATGAAGAAAAAAATCCTTCCCTACCTACATCATAAAATGTCTTTAATGTTCCAATATTAACTTACATATAAAATTACTTTGCAAACTAAAATGTTATTCAAGTTAATATCTACAGAAAAATTCTTAACACTTTTATGTACATTTGTGAGGTCATTTGTTTTCTATTTCTTTTAATATAGGGGCATTAGAGAACAGATTAAGACTGTGGATTGCCTGAGTTTTGTTATATTTTTACCACTTTTTCTATGTGTTTACCCGTTTACCAGTAATATAAATTTGAGCAATTGTTCAACCTCTTTCAGTTCAATTTCTCCATCTATAAAATGGGGATTATGTTGGAATCAGCAGATGGCATAATGGTTACATTGTAGGAGTCCCACATAGTTGACTGCTATTCAAGTCCTGGAACCTGCAACTTAGAAGTCATGCCAGGCATGTGTGCATGCATCTCTACAATCCCAAGAGAAGAATGGAAGAGAAGGGATTGCAGCATGGTCATCCCCCTGTTGGGGTGGGGGGGAGAGTTGTGATTTCTTTCTTTCTGTCTTTCTGATAAACTCATGTGCCCTGCAGCAAAAAATTTTCTCTAAAAAAAAAAGGGGGGATTGTGATGTTGTTGACATGCCTCATAAATCTACTGTAAGGATAAAAGGAGTTAAAGCAGGTATGTGCTGGAACAGTGTCTGATAGACTTTAACTGCCCAATTACTGGTACTAATATCTGTTTTTTCTCTAGACTTTGAGCTTCAAGAGAACAGGGATCATTTCTGTTTAATTTGTCTCCATCCTTAGCACCTACCCCAGTGTTTGATATTTAGCAGACATTTGAAGTTAATGATTTGAAGAAATGCATGAATGGAACCCAGGATTTTGAATACAATAGTTCGTTTCTGGCAAAACAGTAGGAGAAACCAAAGAGGGAGGTGAGGCAGAGTGAAGTAGCTTTGGTAGGTAGTGGTGTTCAGCTCTATATCTTTTTTTTTTTTTTTTTTTTGAGGGGTTTTTCCATATAGGGTGAGCGGACAGACAGAGAGAGACATAGAGACAGAAAGAGAGAAATCACCCCCTGGGGGGATGGTCACGCCGCAATACACTCTCCTCCACCCTCCTCTCGGGATCTTGGACACGCACACACACGCGCCCGGCATGAGTTATAAGCCACCAGGTCCAGGATGTGAACTGCGGTCGACTACATGGGAGTCCAGCGACATAGCCATTACGCCAACTGCTGGTTCCCCAGCTCCATATCTTGAAGGTAGTTACATGCCACGATTTAACACCTGGAAGATGGCTCACCCACCACTTTTTAAAGGTCTGATTTTAGATCCTCCATCTTTATGTACCTTTTTCTCTCCTTTTTAACACTTTCTGAACCTTTGATTTTTTAAAAATAATTACTTACTTAATTTTATTTATTCATTCATTTACTTTAATTTGACCAGAGAGACACAAAGAGGGAGAGGTAAAGTGAAAAAGCAAGCTACCAGGTTCAGGGCTTGAACCATGGTCTACCATGTGGGAGTATCCAGTGCCTTGATCACCAACTCACTGGCTGGTCCCACCTTTGATATTTTTAATATTGTCATTCTCAGAACTGCTTTCTTCAAATAGTCTCAGACTTTTACATATTTTTTGAAAAGTTAAAATACTATATTACCTTTTCTTAGAAATATTTCATTTTAACTGTATATTTCATTATTAACAAACAAACAAAAAATAGAAACATTACTCTCGTGCTAATAGATAGCAGATACTCCAAGCCTTGCAATGGCATTAATTATTTTGTTACCCAAGGAAGATATTCCTATGTCTCTTTGTATTCAATTCAGCTATCTCATGTTTTTATGCATTTAATTCTGGATATGGATACAGAAAGCTTTAAAGATATACTGACTTTTTTTTTTGGAGAGGTTTTTGCTATAGGGCGCGTGCGCTCGCCAGACAGACAAGAGAGAGACATAGATACAGAAAGCGAGAAATCACCCCCCAGGGGGGATGGTCACGCCACAATCCCTTCTCCTCCATTCTCCTCTTGGGATCTTGGGCACACACGCACATGCGCCCGGCGTGAGTTTTAAGCCACTGGGTCCGGGACGTGAACCGCGGTCGACTACGTGGGAGTCCAGCGACATAGCCATTACGCTAACTATTTCACACAAGATTCAGTAGGAGCTAAGAAGAATGGAAATTTCTTTGTCAAGGTCATAATCACCGTGGTATGATTCTTTAGTGAATAAGTATTTACAAAATATATTATCTGTTCTGGGCCTCACAGCATTTCCATTATGTCCATTTCACAAATGAAGAAACTGAGTAACAAATTAAATGACTGCTTTTAGGCAGTTTCATGATGAAATTCCGGCACCAGCATTCCAAGCTCTCTGTTTTATCCATGCTACTTACATATTATATTCTAACTCCTTATTGAAGCAAGAAATTGTCTCTGCCAGGGGTTGAACCTCTGCTCTATCATCCTAATCTGTCAGAGGAGCCAGTATTTAGGGCTCCAGCTGAGCAGGCATAGTGATATATATGGTTGTGGTTTGACATGTCTATATCTAACAATGTTCAGAATATATTACAAGGAAAGAAACTGTCGTAAATATTAATCAACACTCAGTTCAGAGGGAGTAAACTGCAAATCCGTAAGAGAGTAGAAGAGCTCATGTGGGATTGGAGCAATCCACAGCTGATAGACAAAGATCAGAATGGAAGCAGTGCGGAGAGAGGATAGGCAATGCCAGTATTCAGAGGACCAAAAGTCCTCATCCTACCTTCATGGAGGGAACTGAAACCAGGATCTACTAAAGGTCTCATTTCAGGGTATGGTGGTCATCGAGCTAAGTTATTTCAATTTTGTATCCTTTATTTAGAAATAAGTGAAAACTCACACATACACACATGTGCACACTCATGCTCCTAAGACTGGTCCAGGGTAATTATCTTGAACTCTGTGAAGGAAGAGCATGATATTATCTGTTTTTGCACTTCCAGTAACCACCCAGATTTCATTACATCATGTGTGTTTAATGAATATTTGTCAAATAATGAAATGTTGCCTGAAACCTCTTCTTCTAGTAATTAGCATACTAATATTGCAAGTAAACACTTAACAGAAACTGGATCAATGGAAGAAAATTACAATACACTTCACTGCTCTGGATGCTCCTACGTATGTTTTGAGTCTTCTATGGAACTCCTGATTTTCAGTTTTTCTCTTATTGCTTATTAATTTTTTTAAGTTTGTGTCATAAGGCACATGTGCTTACCAGAGAGACATAAACAATGAGAGAGAAAATGAGAAATCAACCCTCAGGGAGGATGGCCATACTGCAATCCCTTCTCCTCTATTCTCCTTTTGGGATTTTTGGGCATACACACACAAACGTGCCTGGCATGAGTTTCAAGATATGGGATTTGGGACTCTAACTGCTGTTGGCTATATGGCAATGCAGTGTCTTAACCACTTTGCCACCTGCTGGCCCTGCCTAATCTTAAAAAAATACTGTAATCCATAACTGAACTTGTGATAGCCATTTGAATAAAAAGCTTAGAGTTGTCTGTTTTACAGTTCACTTCTACATTTGTTTTAGACTTAAGGGTACTAGGTGACAACAGAGGTATTTGGACAAGGGGTTTGGTTTATCATTGTGTGACTATAGGAAAGAAGACTGGCAAGAATAGAACAGGTATGATGCCTCTCAGATAACATTAAACATTTGTTTTCTTTGAATGGACAATACAACTATAATAACTTGCCCGAAGAATCACTCATCCATGCAACATCCACTCAATGGGTATTTGTTGAGTGCTTAGATGTTCCTAGAGATGCATAAACAATGGGCAAGAACTTCTGATGTCAAGATGTACAAAATATTAAATAAATACTAGAGAGAAAAATAAAAGGCAAGAAAGCATGCAGTTATACCAGCAGTTGAGGTGAAGCAGCTATTTTAAGCACCTCAGCCTGAAAAGAGAACAAATTTTCCTAAGCCAAGAGTCAGGGAAATTGGCCACTGGCAACTAGGTAGTTGTATATAGAATATTAAAGAATAAACATCTCAAACTACACACATTATAACATCTGATAATTTAATAAGTACTTTATACAAGAAATGCATCATTAAAGAGCGGATTCACAGGAGTAGCAGAGGGCATAGTGGTTACATTGGTGGATTCCCACGTGGTCAACCACAGTTCAAGTCCCGGAGCTGATAGCTTGAAACTCATGCTGGGCATGTGTGTATGTACCCCATATCCCAGGATAACAGAGAAGGGATTGCAGTGTGAACATTCCCCTGGGAGGGGGTGATTTATCACATTCTCTCTCACTGTCTGTCTTCCTCACTCTTTATGATGAACTCATTCGCCCTAATACAAAAACCTCAAGGAAAAAAAAAAGTACTTTAACAACTATGAGTACTTACTATATGCCAGATACTCTGCTAAGTACCTTGTATATATTCATTCACTGAACACAAAAACCAAGGTTGAGACATTGCTGTTATTCTCACAGTGGCTCCACTATGAGTATTTGAGAGTGACATGACTTATTCAAGACAAACAGTTATTAAGGTATAGAGATAAGATTTTATCCAGGGAGCCCATTTCAAAGAGAAAACTTATATTGATTAATGTAGTCATTTAACATTTTTTAATACATTTCCTCATAACATTCTTGTGCCTGAAAAGCCTTTTCTTAGTTGATCTGCTAAGAAAAGGTGAGCATTAAGTAAATTTATCAGCTACTGTTTCAATGTTCACAGAATCACAGAAATATCCCAATTATTCACCTTGGAGGCATTTCCATTTCTCAGAGGATGGTGATTTAACATTAGCAGTCCCTCTATTCTCAGAGTACCTTCCCTGTGTTGATCAGACAAATCTTGATCTTCCTGACATAAAAAGATTAAGCAGGTATAAGTATTTAATTGGAGAACATCAAAGGAAAAAGTTTCTGAAGACTTCATCCTTCTCTTAACCCCAAACTGACTTCAGTTAGCAAGCCCTTTTTACTTTTATTTAATGTATTTAAAGGAAAAATATACCTCTTGAAAGAAACAAAGTATGATCTTTTTGTTTTCCTCTTGATTTTTTCAAATGTTTTAAAACAAAGAATAGGATTAAATCAGTTTGTACATTTGAAATGACAATAATGTCACCATCACCAGGGAGTTCTGATTTGATCTTCTTTCAGGATAAATTGCTTCACATCCAAAAACTTTTATTTAAATATTTGATCTGTCATTCAGATATAGTTATTTTGTCAGTTACCTCTCTGCCCCAAACACACACACACACACACATTTTTTAAGAACTATATTTTCGAGGACATAGAAATAATACCTCTTAAATTTCATTGAGAAAGTCTTACATTTTCATATAAAAGAGTGAGAGGGAGGAACTCAAGGGGAAAAGAAAGAAGCAAAACATTTAAGGGACACAAAAATGGAAAATTATCTGTTGATAATGGATATAGTAATATCTTTGACTGGACTAATAAGCAGTGTATTCATGCTGGAAAAATTCATTTTGTATGAGGTAATGATATACAGTGATTGGAAAAATTTCAATTAAATTTTTCAAATCATATAAAATAATTTACCACCAATTTTTTTTTTTTTCAGAGAGGTTTTCACTATAGGGTGCATGCAATCGCCAGACAGACAGAGAGAGACATAGAGACAGAAATCGAGAAATCGCCCCCCAGGGGGGGATGGTCACGTTGCAATCCCTTCTCCTCCATTCTCCTCTCAGGATCTTGGGCACGCACGCACACGCGCCCGGCGTGAGTTTTAAGCCACCGGGTCCAGGACATGAACTGCAGTCGACTATGTGGGAATCCAGCGACAGCCATTACACTAACTGCTGGTTCCCATTTACCACCAATTTTTCACTGGTGTATTTTTCAGTTCAGAAGCATTTGATCATTTTATTCATTAATGTTTTATATATATATATATATATATGCAAATATGTATATATACATACATATATTAATATTTATATGCTAGATTTATGCTGGTTTGTACCATAAGATTATTTAGGAATTTTTTTTTTACAGGTTTTTGCTTTAGGACACATACACTTGCCAGAGAAAGAGAGAGACGGACAGACACAGTGAGAAGGAAAGTAAGAAATCACTCCCCAGGCGCATGGCCATCCTGCAATTCCTTTTCCTCCATTCTCCTCCTGGTATCTTGGGCATGCACACACATGCATAAAGCATAAGTTTCAAGCCACCAGGTCTAGGACTTCAACCACAGTCAGCCATGTGGGAGTCCAACAATGAAACAGTTATACCATCTGCTGGTCCCTAGGAATGTACTTTAATGCCTTGGTTATTCAAACAGAGTTCTATAAAACTGAAATATTAAGTCAATTTTCCTTACCTGACTTTCTTCTTCTATAGCTTTATGATTTTTTTTTCGGACAAAACCCACTTTAAAACTTTTAAAATTTTGAAGTAATTACTGGCTGGGGCCAGAAGATGCCAGAATGGTTATATTGCTGGACTACCACATAGTCAACCACAGTTCAAGTCTCAGACTTGGTGGCTTAAAACTCATGCTGGACGTGTGTGTGCACGTGCCCAAAATCCTAAGAGGAGAATGGAGTAGAAGGGATTGCGGTGTGGTCATCCCTCCTGGGGGGTAATCTTGAAATTCTTTCTCTCTGTCTCTCGGGTGAACTCACATGCCCTATAGCAAAAATACCAAATAAATATATACATAAATAATAATTACAGGCTCATAAAAAGTTGCAAAACTAGGGTCCAACAGGTGGCATGGTGGTTAAGGCACTGGAATCCACACAGCCAACTGTGTGGTTGGAGTCCTGGACCGGAGATCTGAAAAACACACTAGGTGTGTATACATGCATGCCCGAAATCCCAAGAGGAGAATGGAGGAGAAAGGATTGTGTCATGGCCTTCCCTCCAGGGAATGGCTTCTCACCTTCCCTCTCTCTGTCTCTCTCCAATGTGCCTTTTAGCAAAAAATCTAAAAAAGAAAAATAGCACATAGAGGCCAGCATACTCTTCAATCAGCTTCTGCTGATGGTAACGAAAGAAGTAAAGTTCAACATTTTGTGTTATCCATTACTTTATAAATTTGCTCCTCAGTTTCCTGAGTTTTATGCAAGTTATAAATATAGTACCTGAGGACTTACATATGATGCAATATAGTAATAAGAAATATTTTTAAAGCTATCTAATTAAAATATGTCCTCCAGTTCTTCCAAATATAACTCTAATTAAAGCTTGTGCAAGTTATAGACACACAGGCTTTTAGATGTACAAGACATTTAAAAAGCATAACGATTTTATTCTGAAAAGTAGCTTCTACATCAATGGACTGACTTATCACAGAAGAAGAGAAATTGTTCACAGCTGGCCTGGACTAAATAATTCCAACACAGAGACCTCTGTGGCTAGAGAAAGGGCTTTGAGAGGTTGATATTTTTTAGAGAACACTATCACCCTAAATTTTTCAAATCCTATAAAATAAGGTACCACCAATTTTTTTTTTTTTCAGAGAGGTTTTCACTATAGGGTGCATGCAATCGCCAGACAGACAGAGAGAGACATAGAGACAGAAAGCGAGAAATCACCCCCCAGGGGGGGATGGTCACGTTGCAATCCCTTCTCCTCCATTCTCCTCTCAGGATCTTGGGCACGCACGCACACGCGCCCGGCGTGAGTTTTAAGCCACCGGGTCCAGGACATGAACTGCAGTCGACTATGTGGGAATCCAGCGACAGCCATTACACTAACTGCTGGTTCCCATTTACCACCAATTTTTCACTGGTGTATTTTTCAGTTCAGAAGCATTTGATCATTTTATTCATTAATGTTTTATATATATATATATATATATGCAAATATGTATATATACATACATATATTAATATTTATATGCTAGATTTATGCTGGTTTGTACCATAAGATTATTTAGGAATTTTTTTTTTACAGGTTTTTGCTTTAGGACACATACACTTGCCAGAGAAAGAGAGAGACGGACAGACACAGTGAGAAGGAAAGTAAGAAATCACTCCCCAGGCGCATGGCCATCCTGCAATTCCTTTTCCTCCATTCTCCTCCTGGTATCTTGGGCATGCACACACATGCATAAAGCATAAGTTTCAAGCCACCAGGTCTAGGACTTCAACCACAGTCAGCCATGTGGGAGTCCAACAATGAAACAGTTATACCATCTGCTGGTCCCTAGGAATGTACTTTAATGCCTTGGTTATTCAAACAGAGTTCTATAAAACTGAAATATTAAGTCAATTTTCCTTACCTGACTTTCTTCTTCTATAGCTTTATGATTTTTTTTTCGGACAAAACCCACTTTAAAACTTTTAAAATTTTGAAGTAATTACTGGCTGGGGCCAGAAGATGCCAGAATGGTTATATTGCTGGACTACCACATAGTCAACCACAGTTCAAGTCTCAGACTTGGTGGCTTAAAACTCATGCTGGACGTGTGTGTGCACGTGCCCAAAATCCTAAGAGGAGAATGGAGTAGAAGGGATTGCGGTGTGGTCATCCCTCCTGGGGGGTAATCTTGAAATTCTTTCTCTCTGTCTCTCGGGTGAACTCACATGCCCTATAGCAAAAATACCAAATAAATATATACATAAATAATAATTACAGGCTCATAAAAAGTTGCAAAACTAGGGTCCAACAGGTGGCATGGTGGTTAAGGCACTGGAATCCACACAGCCAACTGTGTGGTTGGAGTCCTGGACCGGAGATCTGAAAAACACACTAGGTGTGTATACATGCATGCCCGAAATCCCAAGAGGAGAATGGAGGAGAAAGGATTGTGTCATGGCCTTCCCTCCAGGGAATGGCTTCTCACCTTCCCTCTCTCTGTCTCTCTCCAATGTGCCTTTTAGCAAAAAATCTAAAAAAGAAAAATAGCACATAGAGGCCAGCATACTCTTCAATCAGCTTCTGCTGATGGTAACGAAAGAAGTAAAGTTCAACATTTTGTGTTATCCATTACTTTATAAATTTGCTCCTCAGTTTCCTGAGTTTTATGCAAGTTATAAATATAGTACCTGAGGACTTACATATGATGCAATATAGTAATAAGAAATATTTTTAAAGCTATCTAATTAAAATATGTCCTCCAGTTCTTCCAAATATAACTCTAATTAAAGCTTGTGCAAGTTATAGACACACAGGCTTTTAGATGTACAAGACATTTAAAAAGCATAACGATTTTATTCTGAAAAGTAGCTTCTACATCAATGGACTGACTTATCACAGAAGAAGAGAAATTGTTCACAGCTGGCCTGGACTAAATAATTCCAACACAGAGACCTCTGTGGCTAGAGAAAGGGCTTTGAGAGGTTGATATTTTTTAGAGAACACTATCACCCTCTCAGCAAGCCAGGATCATGGGGGCATGCAGGTTGAGGTCAATCCAGGATCCAAACCTGTCCCTCCCATATGATTCCTGTACTGCTCAGCAGTGCCTTACCACCTGTGCCACTTCTGCTGGGACCACATCATTCCTTTTTAATGAAAGAGGAGCCTGAACATAAAGATGGTATTAGCAGAAAATTGTGAATACATATATGGACTAGAAATTTTCCATCATAAAACTTTACAACAGAAAAACATGAGAATTCATGTAAGCAAGTAGAATAACTTATGGAATGGTATATAGTCACAAAGTTAAAAAAAGAAAGTCACTGACTATTCAATATAGTCAATAAAACCTTTAGAATTACTACTGTACACATGATGTAATGCCTTGTACATTTAATGTTGAAGAAGAAAAATATATCAATATCCACAATTTAATAATAACACACTGTATGCATGCATGGAAAAACATAGTGTTCTCCACTAAATAAATAATAAATAAATGCATACAAAAAATGAAATGACCTCAAACTGTAATATGGAACTCAGTCAGGAAGGAAACAAAGTACCACATGGCTCTCATTTCACCATGTCTACCACCATGGTACTCTTCAAATTCGGGAGGAAGACAAAATCATAATGGTGTTAACTCCCATGGTTGCCAGGAAAAAAAAATCACATTAAGAATATGTCTCTTGGGCCAGCAGATGGTATGGTGGTTACATTGCTGGACTTCCCCATGGCTTACTGTGGTTCCAGTCCTGGACCCAGTGACTTGAGAATCATGTTGGGCATGTGTGCGTTCATGCCTAAGATCCTGGGGGAGAAGAGACTGCAGTGTGGCCCACCCTGTTGGGAGTGAGTTCTCACTTTCGCTCTCACTGTCTCTCTCTCTCCAGCAAGGACACATGTCCTAAGGCAAAAGCCTCTAAAAAATAAAAAGGAAAAAAGAAAGAAAGAAAGAAAAGAAAGAAAAAGTTAGAGAAAAAAGAACCTGTCTCTTAAATTTTGTTAAATGTTAGAATCACTTCTATTTTTTCTAAATGCAAACAGTGAAACCAAGCATATTTCCTACATTGACTGACATTTGAAATTTTAAAACCCTTTTTGTTCACAACACAGTTTGAGAATATGCAATAATACACGTTGTTTTGAAACAGTCTTGTAATCGACAGAGACAGGAAAATTAAACCTAGACAGTTATCTTAATGACATATAATTTAAGAAATCAGGGTAGAACACTGTTATTATCAAAGTCAAAATTCACAACCCCTTAAACAATAGCATAAACAGTATAAAAGTCTGCAGTTTGTGTTATGTTTCACTAATAATTCATTGTAATCTACCTAAATCTAGTTACATGACCAGAGGGGACTTTATTCTTCCTTGTTACATTGAGGGCAAGGAGAATAATTAGTAATAGAAATTTACCCACAGAACAAAGTATCATGAAATATGTTCTTCCCTCCAACAGAGTTATTTTTATGTTTATAAAAATAGAAGACACTATGTAAAGTGTTAAATGTTATTGCAGTCTCCATGAGAATATGACTCTTGTTTAGTGTGATAGTCCTTGTGCCTAGAACAACATCTACTACCTAGTAAACACTGTATCAATATAAAATTAATAATTTTTGGAATAAATGTGTAAGTTCCCATTTGAGATGGAGAGAACACAAACATGTTGATAGATTATCTTTGACAGCAGAACTGCCAAGATTGTTGACACATATTTTAAGGGGAAAGAAGAAAAAGAAAACAAAATAGATTCCTCATATGTGATTTTTGTGAGTAAGTTGACATGTACATTTACTGAAATGGAGCATTAATTTGGGTAGGGCTTAGCATGTTTGGTTAAAAGCAAAAAAGAGTGGCTTTCAAGTGTGAAAGATAATTGTGAAGTAAAATGCATCCACTCGGGGCTCTAAGAGGTTTTGATTGACATTATGTATTTGAGAGTTAGTTGTTAATCCAGGAAAAATAAAGACATCTCTTAATACTGGGATAGTAGGAGAAAAGAACTGTTCATACATAAAAGCTTTTGTGCAACCACACCATGAAAACTCGGGTGCCATCTATCTGATGAGAGGAGACGGAGGATGAAGAGGCAGGAGCAAACCATTCTAGGCCAGTTCCAACCTTCTGCCTCTAAAATGGTTTGCTACATCTTGCTCAACATTTAAAAGATGAACCCTGGTAGTAACAGTCAGGCAAGGATCTCTACCACAAATTCCTTCACCTAAACTTAAATACATTATCAGCAAAGGAGGAGAGGAGCTTCCAAGTACTCTCTTGAAACTTTGATGCCAACTAGAGGGGCCTGAAGTGGAAACGGGACAGTTCCAGTCATTTCCAGTAGTCTACTGTAGGAAAGGTTTCTTCTTCTATAAAGCCTTTGCCTCCACAGGACACTTCCTTGGCGAAAAGTTTTGTGCTGTTGCCCTTGCTTTATTGTTTCTTCATCAGAATCAATCACCTGCCCAGAGGTGTGACTTTTACCAAATGCTCTCATTATGAACCGAAATACCCAGATAAATGTAAACCTCAGTCTTTACATCTGTAAATTAGGGTTCATTCCTCTGACTTTCCAGAATTCTGTGTGATTTCAAATACTTAACATATCTAGCATAACACTCAGTACTTTGTAGATATTAGTATATGCTATTCTAATCATGAAAATATCCATTCAGGTTTTAAGTTTCCATGTTGTCACATGATTTTCTTGAGGAAGGAAACTTAATTCTCTGAAGAGAGAATCTGAACTAGCAATGTTCTTGAAACTTCAGGTAGTTTTCCCATAGATTTACCTCCTTTTTAATAAATTATAATCTGGAAGCCCTCCTACAATTAAAAAATCTTAGAAACTAGGCTTTTGTCATTTTTCTATTAAAAAAAAAGTTTATGTACATTTGATATTGACTTCCCAAGTATGAAGAGAAACCTGAATAACTTCTCAGAATATGGTAGTGCTACCTACAAGTCAAAGAGTCTAGAGACTGATTGAAAAGTGTAGAATTTCTATATTTAGGAAAGCTAAGAGAGAATGTTGAATTTTCTCCATCAGAATTCCTTAACTAAAACTATGTGTAAAATCATGAGACCATAGGGCCTGCAGGTGGCACAGTGATTAAGGCTAGACTCCCAGGTGGTTGACTGTGGCTCAAGTCCCAGAATGGCAGCTTGACCCTCACACTGGGCACATGTGGGTGCATATGCCCAAAATTCCAAGAGGAGAATGGAGAAAAGATTGTGGTGTGGCCATCCCCTCAGTAATGATTTTTCTCTTTTTGTTTCTCTGTATCTCTCTGTCTCTCCGGTGAGTGCATGCACTCTATACCAAAAATATAAATAAATAATAAAAAAGAATCACAGGGTCCATGAGCTTGAATGAAGGAAAATAATTGCATATTCATTTCCAATCACCTTTAATTGACAGACAGCATCCTTCTCAATGGTGCAGACAACAAACCCCTGAAATGTTAGCATAACGTTTTTTACTTTTTAAGATTTATTTATTTATTTATTTTTATTTGACCAGAGATGGAGAGAGAGAGAAAGAGAAAGAGAGAGAGAAAGTGAGAAGGCAAGCCACCAGGTCTGAGACTCAAACTGCAGTCAGCCGTGTGTTAGTCCAACACCCTTAACTATCACACCACCTTCTGGCACCTAGCATGACTTTTCTAGTCACCAATACAAACTCCAGATATTTTCATATCATGTTGTTGAAATCTTGAAATAATGTTTTCAATCATCACTGCTCAGATTCAGGTATTATTTCCAGTCTAGTTAGCTAGGTGGAAACTCCATAACCTCAGTGTTTATTGGTAAGTCTGTAACAATTTCTGCCTTGGAAATTAAAGAGCAAAATGCCTACTGACTGACCTACTCTGTCTACAGGCAAGCTTTCTGTGCTGAGAGGTTGGACTATGCTAGGTCCAGTGTCACTAACACAAGAGAACTTCTGGGATGGCATGCTCCAGCCAGTACTTCACTACAAAGCAGTTCAGGTTCAAGTGCTGGGTCAGTTCGTCCCATACTCTCACATAAATAAATTTCTCTTGAGAGTACTTGTCTCAGCTTGAAATGACACATCCATTTCTGTGATTACTTGTCTCTCACTCCTACCAAATTATCAAAGCCTTATAAACAGCAATAGTGAAGAATATTGCTCTCTATCATATCAGATACAGTGCAATGCCAGAATGTAAAACAAATGTGCAATTTAAACATTACATGCATGTTGTAAATTAGAGAATAATTCCTTGCTTTCCTTCTCCTCCTTCCCCAAAGCAAACCGACAAAAAGACAGGCCAACAAAAGTACATCATCCATAGTCTGAAATTGGACCAATGCATATTTAGGAAAATTTACAGAGGAAGAAACATTTTACACACACACATACTTCAAAAAGTTCATGGGAAAAATGGAATTAAACAGTGAATTCACATTGCTGTAAAAGTTTTTAAAAACCCATGCACAATACACATTTTTATAATTTTTTAAAATAATTTTTCATAGTACATATTTTCCATGTTTTTTTTTTTAAGAAACCATCTGCATGCTGCATAGTCACTATCATAAGTGAAGGAAAAGTAATGAGAGTAAGTAGTTTTTCCTCATATTGAACAAAATCATGAAATAAAAATCATGTCATGGTGTCAAAGCACAGAACATTCCAGTTTCTCAACTATGCAGACCACTTTTAATTAACATTAAAATCTAATACTTTCCCTTCCCAGTTGACAGTTGCTGATTAGCAGAACTTGGAGTCTATCAGGTATCTCTAGCAGCCAAGAAAATTTTAACTCATATTTTTTTACAGGAAGAATTTTATTCTTTACTTTCAAAATACTCAGTATAAAATTGAAAACTTTTACTACTAACTTGCCCCTTTCCCATTAGCTCCAATATAGCCTTTTTAAAGAAGTGTGCTCTGGGACCAGCAGATGGCATAATGTTTACATTGCTGGCCTCCCAAGGGGTGATGGTGGTTCGAGTCTCAGACCTGGCAGCCTGAAACTCATGCCGGGTGCATGTGTGTGCATTCCCTAAATCCCGAGAGGAGACTGGAGGAGAAGGGATTTGGCATGGCTATCCTCCCTGGCACGTGACTTCTCACTTCTGTCTCTGTTTCTTCAGTGAGCACAAGTGCCCTTATAGCAAAAATCTCTCTCTTATAAAAAAAAAAATAAATAAACCTGCTGCTCTATGGGGCCAGCAAGCGGTGTGGTGGTTCAGGTGTTGGACTCCCATATGGCTGACCATAGTTTGAGTCCCAGACCTAGTGACTTGAAAATCACAGCTGTGTGTGGGTGCATGCCCCAAATTCCGGAAGGATAAAAGAAGAGATGGAGTTAAAATGTGGCTACTACCCCCCACTCCAGGGAGGTAATTTCTCACCTTCTCTTTCACCATCTCTCTTGGGGGAATGCACCTGCCCTATGGCAAAAACCTTTGAGAAAATAAAAGAAGAAGTGCTTCTGCAAGTAACACCTTGAAAAATAGGTGACATTCATGGAATGGTGAGTATTTGATGGATCTTAGCAATATGAAAATATAGGTAATACTAACAGGCTAGCAAAGAAAGACATTTAGCTTCTCCAGGTTTTATTCTTTATAAATGTAAGTGAAGGAGATAGCAAATGATATCAATAGTCGATCTGTGGTTATAAAGTTGATTTATAAAGCTGGCTGCTGGTGAAGAGCTAACACAGTTTTCTGATGCTGACCTTCATGAAAAGGTTCTGGAGACTTCTCCAAACATGCCAAGCTCCTGTGTGCCATGTTCTGGGTCTGGCTGAAGCTGGTGGATTGTGGTGTAAAGATCTTATTGGAGGATTGTCAGCCTGTCTCTCTTTCAGTTTGACATTATATTTGCTATTAATAATAGTAAAAAAAATGTTCTATCTCTCTTATTCACAGAAGAAATAAATCCATTTTAAAATTTACGTTGTTGGGACCACAGTTGGTGTAATGGCTATGTTGCTGCACTCCCATGTGGACAACCACAGTTTGAGTCCTGGACCTGGTGGGTTAAACTCACACTGGGCACGTGTGCGTGCTTGCCCAAGATCCCGAGAGGAGAATAGAGGAGAAGGGATTGCTGTGTGGCCATATTTCCTGGGGGGTAAATTTTCACTTTCTGTCTCTCTATCTCTCTCTGTCTTTCTGGCAAGCACATGAGCCCTATAGCAAAAAATCTTCTCAAAAAAAGAAATTACATTGTTCAATAAGTCCGTGACTTGGCATTCTTTTGCATAAAGGAGAAAGCACACAGAGACCTATTATCAGCTAAACAGGATGTGGTAGGACACTGTTCTTCGCCAAATAAAAGTTATCTTATTTATTTCTGTACACAGTTGACTCTTGAACAATGCAAGGGTTAGGGGTACCAACCCCTGCAGAGTTTAAAATTCATGTATAACTTTTCACTCCCCCAAACCTTAAATACTAATAGCCTACTCTGGACCAGAAACCTTGATACTACCATAACCAGTTGGTTAACACATATTTTACATGTTATTTGTGTTTATACACGGTGTTCTTACCAGAACAAAGTGAGCTAAAGAACAGAAAATGATAATAAGAAAAGCATAAGAGAACGTATATTTATAGTATTTATTAAAAAAAAATCCATGTATAAGTGTAGCCATGTAATTTCTTTTTTTTGAGAGGTTTTTGCTATAGGGCACATGTACTTGCCAGAAAGACAGAGAGAGACAGAGAGACAGAAAGTGAGAAATCACCCCCCGGGGGGATTGCCATGCCGCAATCCCTTCTCCATTCTCCTCTCAGGATCTTGGGCACGCACACACACGCGCCTGGCGTCAGTTTAAGCCATCAGGTCTGGGACTCGAAACATGGTTGACTACATAGGAGTCCAGTGACATAGCCATTACTCTAACTGCTGGTCCCAAATGTAAGTGTAGACTGTTTCCGCCTGGTTTCGAACCAGGGACCCTTCGTGTGTTAGGCAAACATGATAACCACTACACTATGGAAACTGGCTTTCCATGTAATTGTTTAAAGGTCAATTGTATATGGTTTTAACTACATATAATTATTTATATCAAATTAGATGACAGATAATTGGGATTATGCATAACAGACATTCTCCATACATGAACCTCTAAAATTGGTGTAATTATTTCACACACACATTGTTTAGATCTTTCTGTACATACATCATGAAAAGGAAGAAAAATAAGCTCTTTCCAGCCTTGATTGAATTTTAAATAAGGGCTGAGATGGAGTATACTGTCTCAAAATGTATTAATGTCTACAAAATTTATGAAGTACCTTTTTTTTCTTTTCTTTTTTTTTTTTTTTTTAATTTGCCAGAAGGTACAAGTGTTCACTAAGGAGAGACAGAAGAGAAAAAGAAAGTAAGAAGGCATCCCCCCAAAGCATTGTCACACTGTGATCATTTTTTCTTCTTTGGGGATTTAGGAAACACATGTCCACGCATCCAGAGTTTTTTAAGCCTCTAAATCTGTGACTCAGTTAGCCATGTGAGATCCAGCTGCCTTAACCAACATGCTAAGGGCTAACCCAAGAAGTAACTTTTTATTTTTCTTTAAGGTTTTTGCTTTAGGGCATGTGCGCTCATTAGAGAGAGAGACAGTAAGAAGGAAAGTGAGAAATCACTTTCCAAGGTGAGATGGCCACGTCTCAATCCCTTGTCCACTATTTTCTTCATGGGATTTTGGGCATGTATGAACATGCATCCCATGTGATTTTCAAGCTTCCAGGTCCAGGACTTGAACTACTGTCAGTCTCATGGAAGTCCAGAGCCTTAACCACTCTGCCACCTGCTGGCCTCCAAAAAATAAGTTTTTAAAATTTTAAATTTACTTCACATTTGGGAGTATGTTGTTTTAGAGTTTTATATTCAATATTTTAGGCATGCTAGAACAATTGAAAAAAGAAACCCAGAGGAAATAGAAATTACATTTGCTATTAATAATAGTAAAAATAAATGTTCATATTGAACTAAAGAATTATGAGCTAGACAGGAAATTTGTCTTCAAGAACTTGTACCTATACACTTCAATTTAAAATTTTTATGATTCCATCGACACTTGGAATCTTATTACTAGGAGAAATGAATCTGTAAATAGTATCTATGGAAGATTTCTCTGGTTAAATTATGTCTCTATGTTTTTCTCATGACTTTAAAAAAAACTCAAATTTTGTCTGTGATTTTCCTTACAAAATTCCCTTTCAATAAACATATTTCATCCTGTTTTTATTCACCAATCATCTTACCTCTCTTTTAGGTACTGTATTCATTTTTATGAAGAAGATAATGATGACCTGAACAGTTTAACTATTAATTGGCTCTGCTTATTTCATTTTATCAAGTGCTCTATTTATAGTAACAGTAAATATACTAACATCACTTTAAGTTTCATTTTAGAACTTAAGCAAGCTCTATTTATAGTAACAGTAAATATACTAACACCACTTTAAGTTTCATTTTAGGACTTAAGCAGAGTTTTTGTAAAAAGACTTTAAAAAAATATCTAAAGCATTGACTTCCTATCACGTTGTTGTAAATGATAAGAATAGGATACTCCTTTCAGTTCTTTGTAGTTTGAGCCAAACATAAATCTAATGTAACTATCTTGAATTTTAAGAATATTTATATTCTGTTTTTGTTTGTTCTTGTTTTTTGTTTTCTTCTCTGTAAATAGTATAAGCACCACAACTTACTATTCTTGGGTGGAGTTCTCCAAACACATTCATATCATTTGTCAACAATCAAATGGGAATAAGGGGCCAGCAGGTAGTGTAGTGATTAAGAGTGTTGGACTCCCACATGGCCGACCATGGTTCCAGTCATGAACCTGGTGGTTTGCTTTCTCACTTTCCCTCATTCTCTCTCCCTCTCTCTCTCTCCTTCTCTGGTCAAATAGGATACTCCTTTCAGTTCTTTGTAGTTTGAGCCAAACACAAATCTAATGTAACTATCTTGAATTTTAAGAATATTTATATTCTGTTTTTGTTTGTTCTTGTTTTTTGTTTTCTTCTCTGTAAATAGTATAAGCACCACAACTTACTATTCTTGGGTGGAGTTCTCCAAACACATTCATATCATTTGTCAACAATCAAATGGGAATAAGGGGCCAGCAGGTAGTGTAGTGATTAAGAGTGTTGGACTCCCACATGGCCGACCATGGTTCCAGTCATGAACCTGGTGGTTTGCTTTCTCACTTTCCCTCATTCTCTCTCCCTCTCTCTCTCTCCTTCTCTGGTCAAATTTAAATAAATAAATAAAGTTAAATTAAACATTTCTTTTTAACAATGAGAATTGAATACATTTCCTTAAGATTTTTCTAATCGTGGATTTAAAAATAATAAACAGCTTTGCCTCTTGTTTTTTGCCCTCTAGTTACTTTGGTTCATAATACCATGCTTCAGATTTCTTTTCCATGCTGAACTTCAGCTTCACCAGAGCCAGCCCTTATCTGACTCATTCACCCCTGGGGCTTTATCTACTTGGAACAGAATAAACTCATTGCTGGCTGCCTGATGTTCAGCATGGAAAGATTTCAAACATCAAGTGAGAGACAAGAAGGAGTGTATTCCACTTTGTAACTGACAATTGTCATGTGGGCTCTCAAGCATTTGCTATTTGCTGATGTATTCACAAACTCTTACTAAGCCATTCGTGCTAATATAAACAAGTCTAGGAATGAGGACACTTTTTTTTTTTAATGAGATGAGACATTGCTGAAAATGAAATAGCAATAATGTCCAGGAGAAGAATTGATTTTATATTTTAAATGAGAAAATATTTAGCTTATTTAGAATTATTAAATTATGTTTAGTTTGATGATGATCTTCTGAAGCCTGTTTTCCTCATAATTTGCCAAAAATGAGAAATAATTTAATATATATCTATACTGACAGTTTGAGATCTGCACAGATCTGAGTACACATTCTTTGAAGAAAGCAAACTTTTATCACATTAGTAAGGATCACTTAGTTTCTCTTTTCTCTTTTAATATTTCTGCCCATTAGTATCAGCAAACATGTCTATACATTTTTTTCCTTATATATCAATGAACAAAATAAGATCAATACAGCTTATAATAGTGATCGTTCATTTTATAAACATTTTTTAAAAGTTTACTTCTGGGGGGACCAACAGATTGCATAATGGTTACATCACTGGACTCCTATGGAGTCCCGGATATGTTGACTTGAATCTTGCACCAGGCACATGTGCGTGCGTGCCCAAGATCCTGAGAGGAGAATGGAAGAGAAGGCACTGTGGTGTAGCCATCCTCCCTAGGGGAGTGATTTCTTGCTTTCTATCTCTCTGTCTCTCTTTGTCTCTCAGGTGCATATACACACCCCATAGCAAAACTCTCTCCCTCTACCTAAAACAAAACAAAGTCATCAGAGATATTTGAAACAGAGGAATATATTCAGGATTATTTTCAGTTTTTTTAATTTTTAATTTTTTTCATAAAAGAGAGAAACAAACACACTCAACAGAATTTCATACATGAATGGTTTACTGTCTTATGGATTTATACACAAATTCAGATTTTTCATTGCTAACATAGAAGTCTTTACCTTTTCCCTAAACAAGTAAGTGTAGTTGTTCAGATAAGTTCTACAATTCTAAGGATCAGTTATTTCATTCTAGATATATTCTTAAAGGCAATAGCATCTTTTTATTGTTATACAGGGAAAGACAGCATGCAATGAAAAATCAGATTATTGGGATAGTTTATTGAGTTTAATAATCCAATAATTTTTGAAAAAGTACTGATAGAATTACTGAATTTTCAATATAAACCTAAAGTAAATGTTCAAGCAAGATTTCATTGCAATGTGAGAGATTATAGCACTTTAAAAAAAAAATCTATGTAGGGACCAGCAGTTAGAGTAATGGCTATGTCGCTGGACTCCCACGTATCGACCACGGTTCTTGTCCCGGACCCAGTGGCTTAAACTCACACCGGGCACGTGTGTGTGCGTGCCCAAGATCCCGAGAGGAGAATGGAGGAGAAGGATTGCAGCGTGGCCTTCCCCCCTGGGGGGTGATTTCTCGCTTTCTGTCTCTCTGCCTCTCTCTGCCTGTCTGGCGAGCGCACGCGCCCTATAGCAAAAACCTCTCAAAAAAAAAAAAGAAAGAAAAAAAATCTATGTATATTATATACTTATCTTCGTTCATGCATCCTGTATAATTTTATTAGTATAATAAACGGTATAGCCTCCATAATTTATGAAAGCTATACCATTTTAAAATTACAAATACTGTCTGGGACCAGCAGTTAGTGTAATGGCTATGTCGCAGGACTCCTATGTAGCCGACTGCAGCTCAAGTCCCGGACCCGGTGGCTTAAACTCACACCGGGCACGTGTGCATGTGTGCCCAAGATCCCGAGAGGATAATGAAAGAGAAGGGCCTGCAGTGTGGCCATCCCCCCTGGGGGGTGATTTTTCACTTTCTATCTCTCTTTCTCTCTCTGTCTTTCTGGCAATCGTACACACCCTATAGCAAAAATCTCTCAAAAAAAAAAAAATTACAAATACTGTCAAAACATTCCAAGATTTAAAGTGTAGAATATCTTTTAAAAATAATATTTAAAAGGTGATTTAATATAAGCACATTTCAAATATTTTAAATGTTAAAAATAATACATCTGAAGGCCAGTAGGTGGTATAATGGTTAAGGTGATGGACTCTCACATGGCTGACCATGATTCGAATCCTGAATCTGATGGTTTGAAAATCATTCAGGGCACATGTGTGTGTTCTCAAAATCTCAGGAGGAGAATGGAGGAGAAGGGATTGTTGCTTGGCCATACCCCTGGGGTTTAATTTCTCATTTTCTCTCTGACTGTCTCTCTCCAGTGAAGGCATGCACCCTATGGCAAAAACAAAAACCAAAACCAAACAAAACTTTTAAAAGTGCATCTGATTTATTTACTAGCCAATAATAGATCAGCCCTCTTATCTACATTAATTAGTTTGGAGAAGAAAGTTGTATATTACATGATTTAATAAGGTTCCATCAGAAAAAGGTAAAAAAAACCACACACACACAATTTTTAGAATTCATATGTACAATAAAACCTATCATCTTTATTTTTGTAAAGTCCAAAATGAAAACAAAGGAATTACTTGGATTATAAGATCTGAGAGAGGGAGAAGGAAGCTAGGGAAACCTTGAAACTTTCTAGCCAGTGAAGGGGAAGGATGGCGTTGCCATGGTCCGGGCCTGGAAAAACTGAGTGAGGAATAGTTGAGCAGTAGGGTAGTATGATTGGTCATCTCTAGGGGTGTTAAATTGAAATGCTTATTTCACAGATATTCAAGTATCCAAGCGGAAAGGCCAAATAGATGGAGTATACAATTATGAAGTTCCTCAGAGATATTTGAAACAGAATATATTCAGGATCATTTGATATTTTTAAAGATTTTTTAAGTTTTTTTCATAAGAGAGAGGGAGAGAGGGATAAGCACCCTCAACAGGATCTCATTCTGTGATCTTCCCCCTTTCCCACTCATCAGCCAGGATCATAGACATGCACACCTGTGTTTACTGGTTACTTAGGGGTACACACTCTCACTCCTCCATATCAGTCCTCCATCATTTGAGTGGTGCATGTGTTGTACCACTGAGCTGGCCCAGATTCAGGAATTCTCTAAAGTCAAGACCCGTGATAGATTTAGCTGGGATCTAAAGACATCGAAAAGAGAGTAATAACAAGTAATAACAAGTAATAACAAGAAAATGAGTGGCTGAAATTATTGAGAGTACCTGGATGTGACTTTGGGAAGAATGTGGGGGAGAATAATTCACATTTGATGAGCATTTAGAGACGGGTTTTCTGTGGATTCTTGAACAACGTGAGTGGGCCAGACATGGGGAAAACATTATAGGCAAAGTCCATTGGTTACAAAGGCCTGCAAATGGCGAATAGTATAGTCAAGTAGACCAGTAATTCTCTTCTATGTGTACCCATTAATAGAGCCTGTTCCTTCTCCTGCACATTTTGCTAATGTCATTATTCATTCTGTTCCTTTTGGAATCTTTTTCCCTCTCTTTAGAAACTTCCACTCTGCCCTTGTATGAAATACTTATCTATAGATCACAGAAGTGTTATGTAACAAAGTCTCATTTCAACAATGTGCTTTTATTTTTTAATTTAATTTAATTTAATTTTTAGAGGTTTTTGCCTTAGGGCACATGAGCTTGCCAGAGACAGTGAGAGACAGAAACAGTGAAAGGGAAAGTGAGAAATTACTCCTAAAGGGAATGGTCACATCACAATTCCTTCTCTACATGGGCATGGATGCACAGGTGCTCAGTGTGATTTTTGAGCCACCAGGTCTGAGACTTGAACTGTAGTTGGCCATGTGGGAGTCCAGTGACATAACCACTATGCCATCTTCTGGTTCTTAACTTGTCTTTATTTACTTATTTTTAAGTTTATTTATGTATTTCTTATATTAACAAGAGAGACAGAGATGGACAGCACCTCTAATAGAGTCTTGATACTGCCATCTGCTCCCAGCCTCAGCCAGCCCTTGATCATGGGCACATGAGCGCTTTGAGTACTCAGAGAGGTCTCTGAATACAAATTCAGAACCTCCCATGTGGGTCAACCTGTGCAGAGTCTCCTGTTTTACCACAGTGCCAACATATAGCTTTGAACAACTTGCTTTCAAATAGGAACAACAATCTAGTATCAAAAACTGTTTTAGAAATAACATGTTCTTACACAAATCTCTGAATTTTGAGTAGTTTCTCAGAGACACTTATGTTTATACTAATGTGTATTTATTTATTTTATAATATCAGATCATTGGATAGATATCTTTTTTTTTAAACTTATTCCTTCTATATAACTAAAGCTTTGTCTCCTTACCAAACATCTCTCCAAAACCTCACTCCACCTAAGCCCCTCCTCACCATCAATATATTCTCTATATTTGTAGGTTTAGTATTTTCATATCTTGTGAGTAAGATCATGCAGTATTTGTCTTTCTTTTCCTGACTTGTTTCACTTAACATAATATCTCCACATTCATCCATGTTGTCATAACTAAAAGAATTTCTTTCTTTTTTTTCTAAGGCCGAATAATATCTGTGTGTGTCACATTTTCTTTATTAATCTGTTTGTACACATTTAGGTTGATTTAATATCTTGGCTACTATGAATAATGCTGCAGTGAACATAGGAGTGCAGCTATTGCTTTGACATATTGTTTACATTTCTTTGGATATAGGCCCAGTAGTGAAATGGGTGGATGGTATCCAGTTTTGTTTCAATTTTTTTTAAGAAACCTTCATACTACTTTTCATAATGACTGCACTAATTTACATTTCCACCAACAGTGTGCAATGGTTCCCTTTCTCCACATCTTCTATCACAATTATTATAAACTTTTTGATGTTGTTCATTCTAACAGGTGTGAGGTGATATCTCATTGTGATTTTAACTTGCATTGTTTTTATTATTAATAACCTTGAGCATTTTTTCATATACATGTTAGACACTTGTATGTCCTCTTTTGAGCAATAACTATGAAAATTTCTCATTTTTAAAAAGAATTATTTTATTTTATTTAACTTTATTAATTTTATTTAGATTTGGCAAGAGAGAGAGAGAGAGAAGTAAGAAAACATGCCACCAGGTCCAGGACTTGAACCATAGTTGGCCATGTGGGAGTCCAGCACCCTTAATCACCATGCCACTTGCCAGCCCTGTTTGCTCATTTTTAATTTAGTTGTTTGTTTTCTTACTATTGAGTTGTTTATATTTCTTTTATGTTTTTTTTTTTTTTTGGAGAGATTTTTGCTATAGGGTGTGTGCACTCGCCAGACAGACAGAGAGAGACAGAGAGACAGAAAGCAGGAAATCACCCCCCAGGGGGCATGGCCACGCCGCAATCTCTTCTCCTCCATCCTCCTCTTGGGATCTTGGGCACGCACGCATACGCACCTGGCGTGAGTTTAAGCCACCAGGTCCGGGACTCGAACCGCGGTCAACTATGTGGGAGTCCAGCGACATAGCCATTATGCTAACTGCTGGTCCCTTCTATGTTTTGAATACAAACTCTTTATCAGATGTACAGTTTGCAAATACTTTCTACCTTACCTTTCAGTAGGTTGTCTCTTCACTCTTGATTGTCTTATTAGCTGTGTAGAAAACTTTGTGTGATGTAATCTCATTGTTTATTTAGTTTTTGACCTGAACTTTTGGGTTCACATCCAAAAAGTTTTTGCCAGCTTAATTTCATGTGTAGTGGTATTTAATATTCCAATCTAAACATATCAAAGTCACAGAAAACAAACACTTTTAGAAAGGAAATATTTTAAGAATGTTTCACACAATGCTGTTCAATTTAGATACATTATATTGCACCATAAAATAATGCTTAAAGCCTCAGGGATCAAACATAAAGGAATGGAAACATAATCACTAAGCTGACGTGTCATATAATATGGATTATACTTTATTAAAATTTTATATTCATATATATATCTTTTCATTGTTAAAGTACTGTTATAAGTAATTCCTGTATTATCTGTTATTACACCACAGATTTTCATACAAAAACAAGAAAATGTGCATATTATACACGTGCATATATCATATTACATACATTCATGTATGTGTGATACATAATCTTATTTGAGGATATATAAAATTTCAACGCCTACATGCTCAACTTTGCATTCTTAGCAACCATATCAACACCAAAGGGATGAACTAAGAGTAGATTTTTTACAACACAAAAACCCAGGAAAGAGGGAACCAGCAGTTAGCGTAATGGCTATGTCGCTGGACTCCCACGTAGTCGACCACGGTTCACGTCCCGGACCCAGTGGCTTAAAACTCACGCCGGGCGCGTGTGCGTGTGTGCCCAAGATCTCGAGAGGAGAATGGAGGAGAAGGGATTGCGGCATGACCATCCCCCCTGGGGGGTGATTTCTTGCTTTCTGTCTCTATGTCTCTCTCTGTCTGTCTGGCGAGCGCACGCACCCTACAGTGAAAATCTCTCCCAAAAAAAAAAAAACAACCCAGGAAAGAAAGACATACTATACGAATTATATTTTCTTCCAATTTCAACTAGAATCATAAAATGATTAATTACTGTGTCTAAAAATTCAGTCATCTATAATTTGTGCTCTCTGGAACTCAGTTTCTATGACCAATTAAACCCCTATGTGCTATTGCATTTTTCTTTGAGGTCAACAAGAAAACCATAAAGTCAGTTCAGAAATTCAACTAACAGTTTTACAAAATAAAGAAGTAACCCTTATTACCCTGACCTTATCAACTGGAACAAATATAATCTCTCTCTCTCTCTCACTGTGGCTTTCTAGTTAACTTCAATAAGTCCTCTATCCATTGACAATTTCTAGGTAAGGATATCTGTACTGAACAGTCTTTACCAATAAAATGAACTCTCTGGAAAAAAAATGATGTAAATAGTGTTGATTTTTTTTTTGAGGTTTTTGTCATAGAGTGTGTGTACTTAATGGACAGGAACAGAGAGAAACAGTGAGCGAGGAAGTGAGAATAACCTTCCAAGGAGGATAGCCATGCCACAATCCCTTCTCCTTCATTTCCCTCCTGGGATTTTCAACATGCATGCAATCGTCCGTGGTGTGATTTTCAAGCAGGCAGGAACTTGAACCATTGTCAGCTATGTGGGAGTCTAGCACCTTAACCCTCAGGCCACATACTGGTCTTTTCACGCATATTAGGGTCCAATAATATCTAGAAAACCATCTTTCTAGACTCTTGAAATGTTCCCTTGCTACACATTTGAGTAGCATTTCTTCTCCCATCCTACCTGAACCATTGTCTCTTTTATATATCACCCTCATTTTAATGTAGTCTAGGCTTTTTTCTGAAAGTGGAGAGGAAGAGACTTTCTCCTATCGTGTTGTTAGAAGGGTCATGATGTGTTTTTCTATGCAAAAATGCATCATGATTTTTATCACTACCCACTGTCTTTAAACTAAACAGATTTAGACATGAAAGGTGTTTAAATACTTGGGGACCACCAGGTGACATAGTGGTTAAGGCATTGGACACCCCCACGTGACCGACCACCATTTGAGTCCTGGACCTGGTGGCTTGTTTTCTCATTTCCCCTGCCCCCCCCTCTCTCTCTCTGTGTCTCTCTCTCTGATCAAATTAAAATAAATAAATGAATAAATAAATTAAAATTTAAAATTTTATTAATAAAATTACAAAGCTCATTTTCTATGCTTAATCACAGTATTCAAAACAATTATGCTTTTACTTTTCCCAAAAACTTTAATTTTTTTTAAACTGGACCTTTCTTACTTATTTCAGCAAACATCTAATTGATCTATCCAAGGAAAGTTAGCTAAAACCTCATAAATTGCTCCTCAGTATTTGAGAAAGCAGTCTTAGTTATTTCTTATGTTCAAACATGGACTCTTGGCAGTTTTATATTTACATGTACATATTAAAGTTATTTCAGCTATAAAAACTTTTTTTATGAAAATATTACCCTATTTCCTTAACAAAGCATTCTCTAAACAAATTTAGCCAGTTTAAAGAACTATATAGTTTTTATCCTTTTATTCAAACCATGTCAGTTCCAGGGTCATTAATTAGTTTTTAAACTAAAATTATTCTCTATAATAAAAGAGAGAAAATCATTAGTTCAAAGTCACTTCATTTTTGCAATTTTCTTAATATTAGAGACTGTCCAAACCTTCTAGGTTGAAAGAGATGCTTTTTCTTCCTCCCTAACAAGAAAATTCTGGGGCCAACCCATGGTGTAGGAGTTAAGGATGCTGGATCCCACATGACCGATTGCATGGTTCAAGCGCCAGACCCAGTGGACTGAGAAACATGTCAGGCACATGTGTGTGTGTGTGTGTGTGTGTGTGTGCCCAAAATTCTGAAAGGAGGTAAAGATGGAGACGAGATTGTAGCATAACTATGCCTCACGGAGGGGACTGGGAGTGTGTGTGTTCTCTCTCTCTCTCTCTCTCTCTCTCCTTTTCTCTGGCAAGTGCATGCATCCTCTGGAAAAAAATAAAAAGGAAAAAGAAAAAGAAAATCCTGAAGGAATATTGCATTAGGCAGTTACTGGGACCTTATAGGCAATCCAACATTCTATGCTGAATTATTGTCAAAATCAAACTTGTCGGGGACCATAACCAGCATAATGGTTATGTTGCTGGATTCCCATGTAGTCGACTACGGTTCAAGTCCCAGACCTGGTGGCTTAAAACTCATGCTGGGTGTGTGTGCCTTCGTGCCCAAGATCCTGAGAGGAAAATGGAGGAGA
Organism: Tupaia belangeri chinensis; assembly: GCF_000334495.1. Lineage (NCBI taxonomy): Eukaryota > Metazoa > Chordata > Mammalia > Scandentia > Tupaiidae > Tupaia > Tupaia belangeri. The sequence goes on along the minus strand of NW_006159832.1, from coordinate 1,362,421 downwards.
ATAAGTTGAGGGATAGCCATCCCCTCTGGGAGGTGATTTCTTGCTTTCTGTTTATCTCTTTCTGTCTCTCCAGTGAGCGCAAGCATGCTATATCAAAAAACCTCTCAAAAAAAATCAGACTTGTGTGTGTTTATTATCATTCCTCAACTCTGATCATGAGAGGTGTTTCTAGTTATCTCTTGCCTCTTGAGAAATCAATAAGCAAGAGAGAGATTTGTAAGAGAATTAAAGGTAGGAAAAGAGGGTTTCTCATTTCTAGCTGGTTATAGAATCAGTTATTTATTTGATCTGCAATAAATGTTTCCCCTATCTATACTGAATGCATCCTGCTTAGAAGTTTCAGTTCTCTCATTGCTTTTCTAAAAGTCTTGAGGGGTCACTAGAAAAATAGCAGTTCATCATTATCCAGAAACTTCTACCTGTGGCATTAAGTATCAGCTATGTTTAACCTTAATGGTAGACTGACATAGTTTTGGAAATTGGGAGAAATAATGCAAACATTTTATAGCTCTCAAAAAAAAGGGGGAAGTCTGAATATGTCTTGGGTTTAAGGATTTTTCAATTTTCCTTTATTCTCAGGAATAATTTCCAAACACAGAATTAAATGGATCAGCTGAGACACAGAATAAGCTTTCTGTGGATTGGTTATGAAACTCATGTAGAATCTAATCATTCTTTCTAATACTCATTTTTCCACCCACTAAATCATTACCTTCATTAACAGTGATTAAAACTAAGCCTCAAAGCTGGCAGAGTTGGATGAATTCTCACATCTTTCTAATGACTATAGTCTGAAGCACCCTTCTGGGAAAAATGAGCTCTGCTTAGAGCCTGTGGACACAGAGAATAGAGAGAGCTGAAGATGACTCATAGTTTATGTGGATGCAAAATAGAGGGAAAAGGTTCAACTCGAGTATGTGGTTTTCCAAATTCAGTTGTTTGTTTTTTTAAAATGCAGTCCCTAACATACATCAATTTATGAGCCTAACTTCAGGTGTAAAATTTTACTGATATATTCAGGATGATCAGAAACATGATGCAGAAGATGAAAACGTAATTGCTCATTTCTTTTGGCTGAAGTAAGATTCCCATATGCAACTACAAAGTCAATCACCAATCTAAGAGATCACTGGCAAGTCTGGAAGGCAGCGAAGAAAAAGGTGCCTTCTACAACTTTTTAATTAATTATGGGAAAAATAACCACCTGTCCTGTAATGTAACATTATGTATAATTTTTATAAAATGTGGAGGCTAAAACATACTTGTTACAAGAAATGTGGATAAAACAGATTCTGAAATGTGGATAAAACAACTTCTGTTCAGAACTGACAACTGAACACAGGAATTATTTGGAAATAATAAAAATAGTAAATTAGCATTTCAATTTAAACATTTTAGAAACATCTTAAAACACATGATACTAGAATTTGCTCACTAGTAAGCATTTTAAAAAATTGTTCAGGTATTCTAAGTTACCTCTTAACACAGCTGATTTAATATAGTGGTCATCTTTCAGTGATCAGTGAACTTAGATTTGGCAATGATAATTGAAAGAAAGAAAAATCTTAAAGATATCAGGGCTGATCCTGTGACCTAATGGTTATAGGAGTTAGACCCCACATGGTCACCTGTAGTTTACCTGGACTCCATAGCTTGAAAAGCACACTAAGGGCACATGTATGTGTGAGCACTAAATCCCAGTGGGATGGAGAAACAGAAGAGAAGGGACTGTGGTGTGACCACAACTCTTTGAGGGTGTTTTCTCTCTCTCCCTCTTCTCCAGTTAGGGAACAACCCTATAGCAATTAAAAATAAGTAAATGCATCAAAGGGACAGAAAAAAAAAACAACCTATTAAAGAACCAGGAATAAAGTAGTTAAAGGAGATTTTAGAAAACTTGTCTAATTGAATATATGTGTACTCCCAACACCTCTGCCTCTATAAAAGATTGAGTATAACATGGCTATTCAAATAACAGTGGCATAAAATTTAAAGTAGACTTCTTTTTTTCTTTTTGCCACTTGTCCTTTGTATCTGGTTGCTAAAACCTAATTTCTAGCAGTTATATCTCAGTGAGAATGAACAGCTTCCCCAAGCTATTCTCCCATGATTGTCCCTCATCATAAACTCGGTCTGCTGAATTATCAGGCTGGGAAAGCAGATGTGACAGAGCATTCTAGCATGTGTTTCCTCTTTTAAATGAAATGCTAATTTGGAAATGTGGCTGCTTGACCCAATTGATGACATGGCTATAGAATCTAAACAGAAGTTTGTCAAGAGACGTAGAATTACTATTATGTCTATTCATGTATTGATTCCACTATACTAATTTAAAGAAGTGAAAAAAACCTACATCATCCTAAGATTTGTTATCAAACAAGTTATAAATAAAATAGTTTGTTGTGTTCGTTATAGTTGAAACATTAAGTTTTTAAATTGTAATCCTATAGATCAAATAACAAAATGGCAAGCACTGTTTTTCAATTTTCATTTCCTTAAAATGGCATAATATACCAAGCCCATCTTGCTCAGGAGATTGGTGTGAGGGCCTGGGAGGCTAAGCGGGGACTCCTCAAAAGGAAAGGTTTGAGGAGCAGTGTTCAAAAGAGTGAAGAGCTTCGAAACCTCTGTAAATATTGAGAGACAGGCTTAAGCTGAGATGAGACACAACAAAAGCAAGATACTGCCAGAAAGAAGACCTATATGAGTGATGACTGCAGGATGAATCCTGGAGGTGTGGGGCAGGTTGGAGGTCTAAGAGTAAATAATGCCCCCTCCAGGCTTTGGTATTTGCCAGAAGATGGGGGTTTTGAAAAACAGGAATAAATAAGACAAGCTGAAAAGAAATAAATAAAGAAGATAAAAGTGGTAAGAAGAGAGAAAAAGTAAGAGATACCAATGGTTAATCTTAAGCTTTAATCAAGTTAGATAAAGAAGCTTAACAGAAAACAGGGAACATTCATAGATTTATAAATTGGAGGATAACCAAAGATCATTTTGAAGTCATGGCTTTTATAATTATCTGATGGTCAAGGTGAGAATAGTTGCAAAGAGTGAGCTTTGTGGGGAAAGTACATGCAGGAGAGAAGATAGTGGACTGTAGAGTGGTTGGAGGCAATGTAGGAATCAGGGTAAGACATAACAGGAAGGAGACAGCTTTTAGTGATGACAGGAGAGAGGAAACAGTAGGGTCTATGGATCGGAAATAAATGAATAAGGAAATAGAAATAGAGTTTAACATGTTAGGAAGTAACTAGAGAGGGGTAATCCAATTTAAATGGTGGGAGTGCAAATTTAGGAATAACTAGATGTTTATAAGTCATTTTTTGAGGAGAAAATTGATACATGCTTATAGAACTATTTTGGGCCAAGATTTAGATTTAGACTATACATATTTATTATGCAAGAAGGAAAACTCCTTATTTTCAAACCCATACTACCTTTCAGATAGAATATATGTATCATAGAGGGCATTTTTCCCCCTAGGTAAAATGGAAGGAATTTTGGGTTAAGTTAGTGAGATGAAGACTATGAAGCCTTTCCTTAGAATTACAAGGTTATAGTTTTGAGGGATGTTACATAATTTAAAAGAAGATAAACTAGGACAGACTAAGGAAACATGTTTGAACAAACCTACAGAATTAAATAAGGAAGGCCATAGACTGAATGACAGTAAATAAGGAGTGAAAAATAAAAGAACTTGAGGAAAGTTCACAATGAAAATGTAGAGTCAGAGTGAAGAGTGACTGTCCCATACAAGGAAGGTCTCAGCCTAATCAGGGAACATTCTTCTGATAAGAAAGAGGTGAGTGATGAGTGGAGAAGGCAGTTACAGGAGTGTTCTATGATGACTGTTTCAATATTAAAAAAAAAAAAAAGAGTGAAAATAGGCACTAATGCAAAATACCAAGCAAAAGATAAAGGAACATTGTTTAATGCCAAATGTCACAACTAAAGAAGAATGAATCGCATAAGTAGCTGAAAAAGGAAAGCTCTCTTTGAACAGTAAACAGTGAGAGTTTGGGGAAAGTTGTGCTCTTGATACAATTCAAAGGGCATGGATTTTCTCAAAAGAAAGGCTTGGGCTCACATTCTAAATTTTCTTACTGGTGGTTTGAAATGAACAAGGCCCTTCGATATTCTCAACCTTGGTTTTGTTACTAGTAAAAAAATATCTACACTAAAAGATTCTTGGTAAATATAGCCTTCCAGATGTTTGCAATGAATCATGTCTGAATGTATGTGTAATAATCACTTATGTGCTGGTCACTGTCATATGCTGTGGATACAGAAATAAATATGACAAAATTCGTTCTTTAATAAAACTTAAAATCTGCTAGCAGGCAGCTGACATATTTAATATGGAAGTAGTGGTAAGTGCTGTTAAAAACAAAAAGAGAAAGGATAAGTAATGAAGAGAGCTATTTTAGCTAGGGCTTAGAAATTGGCTCTAAGTAGTCTGGTAAAATATGTGTTTGTAAGGAGGCATATGCATTCCTAGACATAAGTAAGTGAGGGAGTTTCAGGCTCAACATATAACACTGTACCAGGCAAAACTAGAAAAAGGCAACCAGAGCTGAAGAGAAGATTTAGAGCAAAATAATGGGAATAGAAAACATTCATAATTTTTTAGAAAATGAAAAAATAATTTGATCAGGTAAATAATGGTTATTATTTTAAAAGTCATCTGGGATGAATTGTAGGCGAAATTTGCTGAGGCACTCAGGTTATGACATAGTTGTGATCAAGTGAGAGAAGACAAATAGTGAGAGTTGTGAGGGAGGAGATGGGAGGATGGTAAGAAAAACAGGAGAGCAGATGGTGTAGTGGTTACATTGCTGGATTCCCACATGGGCGACTGCAGTTTGAGTCCCAAACCCAGTAGCTTGAAAATCATGCCTGTGTGTGTGTGCCCCCAAGATGCAGGAGGAGAATCAAGGAGAAGGGCGTGGCCATCCCCTCATGGATGATTTCTCACTTTCCCTCTCACTGTCTCTTCTCTCTCTCTTTCTTTTCAGTGACTGGACATGCCCTAAGGCAAAAACCTCTTAAAAAACAAAAACAAAACAAAACAAAAAACAAGGAGGAGATCTTGTTCATTTGAGCAGCTCTTGATATTCTCCTACTTGTAAGTGAGGTGCAGATAATGATGAGACTGCTGACTTATTGCAAGCCACCATGGTGTAGTCAAATGAAGTGAGTTGTGTTAAAATATAATAAGATGGAATGAAGATATAAAATGCTAGAGTAGAAATTGAGGTTCTGAATCAGATTTAAGTTTGAATTATGATTGTACCTTCTAAGAGACTTTAGGAGACAACAATTAACATCCTTGAGACCCAATTTCTTCACCAATGATATTTGAGTATAATTACTACTCAATAAATATGGACTGTTTAACACAAAGTTTTCATGTAAATATTGAGAATAAAGCTGTCTTTTATTGTCACTGTATGTTGGGGAACAAGAGTTGGCTAGAGTTGTTAGTAATAGTGATAATTAACCTGAGAAGTGGAAGGATTAGTAAAGATAGTACAAAGACATACTCCTGAGAACTTTACTAGGTAAGGCTCTATTTAACTAATATCAGATACCAGTCATGGTGTCCTAAAGTCATCCATTTTATTTATTAATTTTTCTACTTGTACTAGAAAATTTATAATTGAATGATGTTTTTGAACTCTTCAGCCACATAAACCTCTAACTCTGTTCTTCCATGTTTATTGTCTAATTTCTTTCCTAAATCAGTCATCACATTTATTTATCAGAAGAAGAATTGAAGACAAACTAAAAACCATTTCAGCTAGCTTTATTTCTTAAAGAACATTTGAGAAATCTCTATTCATCGACTTAAATTATATCATCTTGGCTCTCCAATATGAAACAAGAGAAATTTTTAAAATATAAACTTTTTTGGGATACTACTACCAAGAATAAAGCCAGTACACTACTGGGTTGTTTTTTTTTTAATTTTCATAAGGCATGTGCACTATGACAGAGAGAGAGAGAGAGAGAGAGAGAGAGGAAAACACCTACTGAGGCATGGTCATACTGTAATCCTTTTCCCTCCATTTATCCATTCCATCAGGATTTTGAGCATACACATATACATGCCAGTGTAATTTTTAAAAACTGTCAGGGCTGGGATTCTAAACACTGGTTAGCCACATGATTTCTGGGTCCCAATACACAGGGCTTAACCATTGTACAGGGCTGGCCCCAGCGTTCTATTGCCGATGAATGGACAGTGTAGGCCAGCAGAATGCTCTGACACAGAATCTCACACCATTGCATTGAAGACGAACAATGAAATAACAGGATAACAAAAGGTTTGGACATAACTTTATGAAAAATGACAAAACAACAGTAAAAATGTGGAAGCTAACAGGAAAATTAACAAATGCTTGAGGAAGGAAGCTTGGATATTATAGAGCTGGTTATGCATGTTCTTCTGAGAGCTGCCTAGAATCCTCCCAAGAGAATCCTAACTCCCTAAAATGGGTTATTTTGTCACCGCTTAATGAGTAAACAAGGAAAACTTTGGGCAGTTCAGCAACTAGGTCAGATATGGTCAACAAAGTTATTTTCTGTGTATTACTGTGTTTTATATTAAGAAAAAAGGATAAAAGCAGTGGATGAAGAAGCTTCAAATTATATCTTCCTGAGCTTGAGAAAAAACAAAACAAAACAAAAACTGCCAAAAACAGAAACAAAAAAGTAAACTACTGAGGAGATAATACATTCAAAACAGAAAGAAGGTAGGACACAAACAAGATCCTAAATAAAGAAACTAAATCACATATTATTCAAGGAAGGTTTATAAACACAATGAGCTTGAATTGATAAGAAGATTTAAAATATTTTTAGAGGCTGCAGAAAATAACTAGGATAAAGTAAATATCATAGAGGATGTTTATACAAAGGGCTAGTTAAAACCATTTTAGAGTTTCAGGGAAAGAAAGAGCATTTCTATATAAAAGTATGAAAAGGATAAAACACAGCATACAGATCTTGTACCTCCTACATTGTTAGTGTAAGAGTTTTGGAGACAATGATTAAGACTCTGAGGGAAAATGACTGCACTACATTTGTAAAGAATTTTGTCAACTTAAAAGAATAAAAGATCATGATATTGGAGATCATGAGATTCTAAAATGTGTACCTTCGTATTAGTATGTGAATGTAGGAAATACACTCATACAGTTACTTTACAAGCTGTAGGTGTAGCTTAATGTCATGTATACAAAGGTGAGTATGTACACGTGGAAAACAAAAGAGAAATAAAATATTTATGTATTGAAATTGTTATACAGTAAAATAATTTTGGTAAAACATCACAGAGAGGGACCAGCAGTTAGCGTAATGGCTATGTCGCTGGACTCCCATGTAGTCGACCTCGGTTCGAGTCCCAGACCCCGCAGCTTAATCTTATGCTGGGTACGTGTGCATGCGTGCCCAAGATCCTGAGAGAAGAATGGAGGAGAAGGGACTATGGTGGGACCATCCCCCTGGGGGGTGATTTCTCACTTTCTGTCTCTCTGTCTCTGTCTTCCTGGTGAGAACACGCACCCTATAGCAACAACCTCTCCAAAAAATAAAAGAAAAATCACAGATAAGTAAATTTAAGAACTAATGCCTGCACTTAGCACCTTATGGAAATTCTAACAAGTATTTGAAATTAGGTACACAAATTTGCTCCTGTAAGTTAAAAATGAGACCAATACAGAAAATTAAAGAATATGCAAATTTCTTTAGAAGCCCAAGGTCAAAATCACCTGAAGGTAACCCAAAAAAGAATATGCAAAGACTAAGCATGAAAACAGCTGAAGATCAAATGTTTATCAAGAGGGTTCTTTGTTAGCACCAAGACATAAAGGGAAGTTTCATACATAAAATGTATTTGTCTCCACCCAAACATTTCCAGAGACAAGTACAGGTGTCCTACCCTATAATCCTTGGTCTATTTATGAGTGAGACTTTTAATGGAAGATGGCTGCATCAGGCTGGCCTGGCATGATGCCATTAGCCTGTATTTTTCAAACCTAGTGCTATTTCCTCTGATTCCATGAAGAACAAATGGCCATCTGACTTTGTCATCAAATGCTGCCTCACTCTAAGAAGAGAACTGAATGTATTGATCTCTTGCCAATAGAAGTTCTCATCATGAATTACGTTACCTTGTTATTAATGACTGTGGTTAATTTTAATCTGTTTGAAGACTTACTCAATTTTTAAATGTGTTGAGAATTTTGATAACTTTCCACCTGAAATAACCAAAAATTCAGACAAAATTTGTGAAATGACAATTTTTACAACAAAGGATTGTAATTCCAGAGAGGATAAAAAACTACCAAGGCTAGTACTAACTTGTTCTAGTTTATTGCCTGGTTTAATTTTCACAGCAAATGTATACCCAGAGTATTGGCAGAGTTGAGGTAGTCTAAGATGGCTTATGATCTTGGGACAGAGTACCAATGAGGAGGAAGATTAATAGAGATTAAAAACCTCAGATATAGCCAGGAGAGTCTCCCTGAGTATTTATCTGAGTACTGATCATTATATGCATGTAAGAAAACTTGGAACTTTGAAAAAAAAAACAGAAAAAATAGATCACTACAAATATTAGGGGGTATATCAAAAGCAAATAGATCACTACAAATATTAGGGGGTATATAAAAAAACTGGAATATAAAATGTTAGTAATACTTTGAAAAAGTTTTGTAGTTCCTTAGAATATTCAACACACATATTTTATCATCCAGCCACTCTACTTTTAGGTAAGTACCCAAGACCAATGAACCTACATACATTAGCTTCACCGTGAATAGTCACAGAATCTTTGTTTTGCAGAGTAAATAACTATTATCAATAGAACCCAAATGTCTTCTACCAGATGATACACAGACTGGTGTGCCTATGGAATGGAATCAGTCACACCAACAAGAGGAGGCACCATTAATACACACAACTTTAACAAATATTAAAATAATTGTTTAGTGAGAGTAATAAATTATATCGGGTGGTTTCATTTGTAAAAACACTAGAAAATGCAAACTAATACAAAGTCATAGAAAACAGGTCAGAGAATGAAGTAAGGGAGATTTGGGAAAGAATGATTACAAAGGGAACAGGAAAAGTTTTGAGGAAGATATATATGTTCATTGTCTTCATCTTGTTTAATGGCACCAAGAGTATATATATATATTTCAAAAATATAAAATTTGGCAAGCTAAATATGGGTAGTTTTTTTATATATCAATTATATCTAAATACAGCTGCGAAAAACAATTTCAACAAAATAAACTGACTATAATGGGAAAAACTATTTTCTCTAATGCAGACTGAGGTTTGAGAAGTAGATTATGGTGAATTTTCAAATATATCAACAGCTATCATGGATTTGACCAGATTCATTGTCACCTTATGCTATCTACCTGCCTCCAAGTCCTGCTATTCATGTATACGGCACTTTTTTGTTTCTATTTAAATTTACAAGAACCTTAAGAAGAGATTGTTAAAGTGTTACATAGCTAGGAGGTGGTGCTAATTTGACAAAACTGGGTACTTATTTATAGTCTGGAGGACTGATACTTCTGATTATTTCTTAAGCAAAAGTTGTTAATTGGCTATAGTAGGTCACATTTTCCACATGACATTTTCTATTTATTTATTTCCTTATTTATTTGTTTTTCTTTAGAGAGATTTTGTCATAGGGTGCATATACTTGCTGGAGAGAGAGAGAGAGAGAGAAATAACCCCACACCCAGGGAGGATGGCCACACCTCAACCTCTTCTCTTCCAATTTTCCTTTTGGGATTTTGGGCATGCATGTATACATGCCTGACATGAGTTTTAGGCAACAAGGACCAGGACTTGGATCATGGTGGTTGTGTGAGTCCAGTACCTTAACCCCTATGCCACCTATGCTTCAGTATTTTCATTTTGAATTGCTGTTGCCTCCCATTCTGTGTAAGTAATGTGGTCTGGGTGACATATCAGGTTAAACAATTGTCTAACTTGTAAGTGGTATATCAAATATTATACCATTTACTGTTTGTTGAGTACATCTAACATATTTAGAATTTCAAGAGAGGAGCTGTTGTAACCTCATTTCTTAGGTTGTCATCATTCAGTTCCTTGTGGACTGTCTGGTGTGTGTGTGTGGGGGGACATGTCTCCTGCGGGATGAAACCATTCACAGAACCCAATCATGGAGTCTATAAATAGCAACAACAACAAAATAACTGACTTCAACATAGTTTAATTTCTGATTCTGCTTAGACTTTTAGGCTGAAAAATTTTGCTCTCCAATCAATACAAATTTCCAAACTTTAAAAACATAAACAAAACCTGAAAATCTTGCATTTTCTCCACCCATGTCATGAATTAATAAAGATATTTTTGATATCTTTTTTTTTTTTTGGAGAGGTTTTCGCTATAGGTCGCGTGCTCTCGCCAGACAGACAGAGAGAGAGACATAGAGACAGAAAGCGAGAAATCACCCCCCCAGGGGGGATGGTTACGCCGCAATCCCTTCTCCTACATTCTCCTCTCCGGATTTTGAGCACGCACGCACACGTGCCCGGCGTGAGTTTTAAGCCACCGGGTCGGAGACAGGAACTGTGGTCGACTATGTGGGAGTCCAGCGATATAGCCATTATGCTAACTGCTGGTTCCCAAGATACTTTTGATATTTTGATGGCGTTTTTATAACCAGTTTCTATAGCTTTGTAAGAATTGTAAGTGAGATTCTGTCAAGTGGCAGAGATTGGATAGATGGTCACCAATCCTATTACCTCTTTCTGGGTCCAACAAGAGTATACATTTCTCATTCTCTCTAGAAGTTTAAATAAGGCTTGATGCTTGTAAAGGATAGTGGTTGTGAGCAGTACTGAGATATGCCACTTATAGGGCAATCTATTAAAATCTGAAACCAGATACTAGACTCTTTCTCTTCTATTAAGATGTTAGAGTAACAAAGTGGAAACAACACAAAGCCCTAAATTATAGCTTTGAGGAGAGCTGTCTCACCTTTCTCAGAATGTATGTTTCATGACTAAGAAGTATACTGCTATGGCACATTAAGAGTTTAGTTTTTCCTAAAGTGTAGCATAACCTACTTTTTTTTTTTTGAGAGGTTTTTGCTATAGGGCGCGAGCTCTCGCCAGACAGACAGAGAGAGACAGAGAGACAGAAAGCGAGAAATCACCCCGGAGGGGAGATGGTCACGCTGCAGTCCTTTCTCCTCCATTCTCCTCTCAGGATCTTGGGCACGCATGCACATGCGCCTGGCGTGAGTTTTAAGCCACCAGATCCAGGATGCGAACCGCGGTAGACTACGTGGGAGTCTAGTGACATAGCCATTACGTTAACTGCTGGTTCCCTAGCATAACCTACTTTAAGATGTAAACCTGATTGCTGGAAATGTTAGTGGCTGAGCTTATATCAAATAAAATTGTGAACACAGTTCAATAACCCAAATCAATAGCAAATGAATTAAGATTTAGATCAATTTTGTATTGTGTTGACATTCTCCTCCATTGCTCACCTCACCATCACCATCAATATCTTCTATTCTGTCTGTCAGTTAAACATCTTCATGTAAACAAGTTTCACAAAAGTACATTAAGATTTATTAAGTTTCAGTCTAGTTTCCTAGTAATATTTCTGTAAGTGCTATGAATTATTTTTTCATTTATTTTTATTTTTTTAAATGAATAGACTTTATTTTTAGGGCAGTTTTTATATTTGCATAAAAAGTGACAGGGAGTTAAGAGAATTCCCATATAATCCTTTACCTAACCCACCCCAAAATATGAACATCTTGTGTTAGTGGTGGTATTTTAGTTTAACTGTTGAGCTACTGTTGATATTAACTAAAGTCCATAGATTTCATTAGGATTCACTCTTTGTCTTGTACATTCTTTGGGTTTCAACACACACATATTGATATGTAGTTATTATTGCAGTATCATAGAGAATAATTGCACCACCCGTAAAATCCAGTTTTCTACCTATTTATCCCTCCCAACTTTCTCTGAACCATTGAGAACCACTTATCTTTTTTTTTTTTTTTGAGAAGTTTTTGCTATAGAGCATGTGCCAGAAAGACAGACAGAGAGACAGAAAGCGAGAAATCACCCCCTCCCAGAGGGGATAGCCATGCCACAGTCCCTTCTCCATTCTCCTCTCAGGATCTTGGGCATGCATGCACACATGCCTGGCGTGAGTTTAAGCCACTGGGTCCGGGACTCAAACTGCGGTTGGCTACATGGGAATTCAGCAACATAGTCATTACGCTAACTGCTGGTCCCAGAGAACCACTTATCTTTTTATTATCTTCATAAGTTTTACCTTTTCTGGAATTTCCTATGCAGTAGAATCATACAGTATACGTCAATTACTGGTGGAGAAATGTTGGGAGCTTCCAACTACAATAATAGCATCATCTGTTTCTTCTTGCAGACCTATCACTTATTTATTCATTTTTATTATGATAAAATATCCATGCCACACTATTTACTATTTTATTTATTTGTTTTCTAGTGAAAAAAAATCAATTGTGAATGAGGCAGCCCAGGCTAACATAAAATACCATAGATGACTTAAACAAGATGAATTTATTTCTCATAGCTCGGGAAGAGCAGAAGTCAAGAAGAAACTACCCGCAGATTGTGTATGGGAGGGGCCCAATTCCTAGCTCATATATCTCTTCTTATTGTTTCTCTCAATGTAGAAGGGGAAAGGAACATTTCAGTGTTCTCTTTTGCAAGGGCACTAATTCCATCATGGGAGCTTACCTCTCATGAATTCATTTAGGTTTTATTATATCTTTGTTATATATATCCTATCCTGAGGAATAGGGCTTTCACATAGGATGTTTGGGAGAACATGAGTCAGTCCATAGCATTCTGCCTGCGTTGCCTAATTTTTTTTTTTTTTTTGGAGAGATTTTCACTGTAGGGCGCGTGCGCTCGCCAGACAGACAGAGAGAGACATAGAGACAGAAAGCGAGAAATCACCCCCCAGGGGGGATGGTCACGCCGCAATCCCTTCTCCTCCATTCTCCTCCCGGGCTCTTGGGCACGCACGCACTCGCGCCCGGCGTGAGTTTTAAGCCACCGGGTCCGGGACACGAACCGCGGTCGACTACGGGGGAGTCCAGCGACATAGCCATTACGCTAACTGCTGGTTCCCACGTTGCTTAATTTTTGTCATTCTTCATATGACATATATTTATTTCACCCCAGCGTCCCGTCCAAAAGCCTTAACTCATTTCAGTCACAATTCTAAAGTCCATTGACCAAAATTTTATGTCAATATAATCTAAACCAGATATGGGTGAGACTTGATCTTATTTCTTCTGAGACAGGTATTTTGTTCCTGGTCCAACCTCTGTGATGCAGTAATACAAGTGTCCTTGCCAGGCTGGAAGCCCTATGGCTGACTACAAGTTAGAATCATTAGATCAGTTTGAAAACATATCAGTAGTGTGCATTTTTTTTTTACATATAAAATTATGCCATCTACAAGCTGGAATAATTTTACAGTTTTCTTTTTCATTTTAATGTCATGTATTTCTTCCCCTTGACTAGTTTCTCAAACTTGAACTCCCAGTACAGTGCTGAATAGAAGTGATTGGGGGCTAGCAGGTGGTGTGGTAGTTAAAAAGCTGGATTCAACATGGCTGACTGTGGTTCAACTACTGGACCTTTTGGCTTGAAAATCACACCGGACACATGTGCAGTGTGCATAGGTGCCCCACATCCCGAGAGGACAGATAAGAAAGAATTGCAGGATGGCTGTCACCCAAGGGATGATTTCTCAGTTTCCCTCTCTCTGGCTCTGGCTTTCTCTCTCTCTCTCTCTTCAGCAAGTGCATAGTATCCAATGGGGGAAAAAAAACAGAGGTGGTAAAAGCAGGTATCCTCATCTTGATTTTGAATCCAAGAGGAAAAGCTTCCAGTCTTGTAACTTTGAGTGCATCAGCTGTGTGTGTTTCATATATAGTCTGTGTCATGTTTAGGAAGCTTTCTTTTGTTACTTGTTCATTGTGTGTTTGTATCAAACAGTAATGCTAAATTTTGTCAAATACTTTTTCTGTATCAGTTACAACCATAATGTAATTTTTTATACTGCATTCTGTCAATGTGATCTACTATAATGATTGATTTTGTTGACTCATCCTTGTGTTGCGGGCAGAAATCCCACAATGCCATGGTGTATAAAATGCTGCTAAGTTTAGTTTTCTTGGATTACTTTTTAGCATTTTTTACATAAATATTCATAAGGGATATTAGTCTGTTGTTTTATTTTCTTGTGGTACTTCTGTTTGTTTTAATTTTAGGGTAATGTTGACCTCAAGAGGTATTAGAAAGTATTCCCTCCTCAGTTTTTTGGAAGAGCTAGAAAGCATTGGTATTAATTCTTCTTTAAATATTTGGTAATAATCACCGGGTAAGCCATTTGATTCATGACTTTGTTGGCAATATGTGAATACTGATACGATCTCCTTAAGTAAATAGGTCTATTTAGAATTTCTATTTCTTTATGATTCAAGTCTGGTATATTGAGTATTTTTTCAGAATTTGTCCATTTCATCCAATTTGATGATGTGCAAATATTTCTAATATTCTCTCAGAATGTTTTTCATTTCTGTAAAATCAGCAATATCCCCACTTTCATTTTTTTCTTTTTAAAAAATGTTTTACCACAATTAAATGCAAATGAGAAATCATTTAATAAAAAAGATGTATAAAAATTTGTTATTTATTTCTTTTCACAGCATGCATACAATGTATAATTTTATAAAATCACAGATACAGACATATTAATCTTCAGTATTAAACATTGGATTCTATTGCGTACATTTGATAATAGTTGTAGCTTTCTCTTTTTGTAGTGTACATTAGAAATGACTTTTTTTACTTCGTAGTGGTACTCTGTTCCAGTATCTAGTCCCCTTGTTTCATTATATTCTTGTGCAAGTCCTTTTTATTACTTAATACATGTAAAAATTTGTCAGTTTTGTTGATCTTTTCAAAGAATCAACATTTTGGTTTTAATGGTTTTTTAAAATTTTTTTCTACTCTTTTTTTGTTTTAAATTATACTTTAAGTTTAAAAATAATTATTTTTTAAATTTTATTTATTCATTCATTTATTTTAATTTAACCAGAAAGACACAGAGAGGAGAGAGAGAGAGAGAAAGAGAGAGAGAGAGAGAGCAATTGAGAAAGCAAGCCACCAAAACCAGGACTCGAACCATGGTTGGCCATATGGGACCACCGCATCACCTGCTGGTCCCCCCACTTTAATTTTTATTACTTATTTTCTTCCACTAGACTTTGAGTTTAATTTGCTCTTTTTTTGTGTCTTTTAAGGCATAAAATTAAGTTAGTTGTTTGATATAAGTTTTCCTTTTGGATGTATGCATTTACAATGAGACATTTCTTCATAGCATTGTTCTAGCTACATCCCACAAGTTTTGGTTTATTATATTTTAATTTTCTTCATTTGTCTCATAATATTTTGTAATTTACCTTATGACTTCTTCTTAATACATTGGTTATATTGAACACGTTGCCGAATATCCACAGATGTGTGGTTTTTCTTTTTTTTTTTTTAAATTTAACTTTATTTATTTAGTCAAGAATCTTAAAAGAGATTTTTTGCTACATGGTGTCTGCACTTGCCAGAGAGATGGAAAGAGGTAGAGAAACAGAAAGCAAAAATCATCCCCCAGGGAAGATGGTCACATGTAATTTTCTTATCCTCCATTCTCCTCTCAGGATGTTGGGCATGTACATACACATACTTGGTGTGAGTTTCAAGCCATCAGGTCTGAGCCTTGAACCATGGTCAGCCATGTGGAAGTCCAGTGATAGAACCACTACACCCTCGGCCAGTCCCTGTGCTATAAATTTTAAAACTTGGGCAATAATCGTAACACATTATATCAGTTATTCTCTTCAAAGGGCCACAGAGTTCGGTCTATTTGTCTAAATTTGTGTGTATTTTTTAACTTTTATTATTATGTTCTATATATATACTTAGTCAAAATCCCTGTCTCTATTAACATGTTCTCTTGCTAAGGCTAGAGGTTTTTCAGATAAATATGACAAATTATCAGCCACCAACAAGGAGTATTCCCTTCGCTAGTGGATACATTTCTTTATAAAAGTCATACTCTGCTATATTTTCTTCTGGGATTTAGTTGCCAAGTTTGAATTTCTAAGTTCAGCAACCATGGGAGATGATTTGATTGGCTAAGTGTGTCTACAGCATGGTCGTTTCATCTCTTCTCTGAGGTTCGAGATTTTGATTCCCATAAACACACTTGAAAGAATATGCTTCATTACTTTTATGTTCTACATAGTACAATGTAATTTTATTTAACTAAATTTTGTCTTATAACTGGCACGACACTTTCTGATGAATACATACCTTAAGTTTCACTCTACAAAAATTTATGTGCATTATATTGTACTAAAGTAAATACAACATAGATTGGATAATTCAGGTTAAAGCATATGACAAGAGGGATTGGAGGGTGGTACAGTGTTGAAACACTTGCCTTTAGGACCAGCAGATGGCATAATGGTTATGGTTATGGACTCTCATGTAATTGACTGCAACTCGAGTCCCAGACCTGGCAACTTGAAACTCAAGCCAGCTGCATGTGCATGTGTGCCCAAGGTCTCAAGAGGAGAATGGAGGGGAAGGGATTGTGGTGTAGCCATCCCCCTGGGGGTGATTTCTGGCTTTCTGTCTCTCTGTGTCTGTCTTCTGGTGAGTGCAAGCATTCTATAGCAAAACTCTCTCAAATAAAAAAAGAAAAAAAAATGCTCTGAGAGGCTGGACCACATAGGAAGACTCTAGGTTTGAGTCTAGAAACTATTTTGAACATTCCAGGCATGTGCGTGCCATCATCCAGGCTGCCTGGGGCTTGGAGATGCTTATCTTTCTGTCTGTCTTTCTACTCTCTGTCTCTTGTTCATGGAAGAAAGATATGGATAAATTTAAAATGTATGGTAATGGCAAGAATTTAATGAGCTAAGCTAATACTCTCACTCATAAATTGTGGTCCACAGTCATAGCTGAGTCACCTACAAATAAAGTTAATTGGAATCATTTCCCTCTAAATAGATTAATCTAAGATTCTAGGTACACCTTTTTGTATAATTTTCTGATTCTTTCTCGAAGATGGTTTCGATCATTTTCTTCATCAACCACAGTGTCAGCTGCTGTGTTATGTTCACTGGACTAAGAAAAAGTAATGTAACTGTTGAGCATAGGTGTGTTTGGTCAGGTCAGACTAGATGCAGGCAAGTATGGACATCTTTCATTGATAAATTCTCCAGCTCTCTATGCTCATTCAGTTTCTTTATCACACTAGCGTGAACGATCTTACCCACTATATGATATGTTCTCCCTACCTTCAGTGATTCTTTTTTGCTTCCCTTTCTGTCATTTCCCTTTCTCAGATGTCTTCCTATTTTCAATGCATTTTAGTTTTCAAGATAAATTGAACTAAATGTTAGTTTCAGTGAGTTTATTTATTAACTTATATTTTTGTTGTTTCAAAAGCCTCCAAATGTGACTTAGTGATTTCTTTTTCTTTTTTTTAAAGAACTATTTTTTGATTTATTCATTAATTTATTTTAATTTAACCAGAGAGATACACAGAAAGAGAGAGAGGGAAAGTGAGAAATAAATCCACCAGGTCTGGAACTTGAATCGTGGTTGGCCATGTGGGAATGCCCAGTGCCTTAACCACCACACCACCTGCTGGCCCCAAGGATTCTTCTAGAATAGTATCTACCTCAACAGTCATAACTAAGGTATGCATATCAGTTTTTAAAAGTTTATTCAACAATTTATAGATGCTGTAACAGAGGCACATGGGTCCTGTTATGTATGTTCAAATAACTTCTAATAAGATATATGATCATTTACAAGGACAATAAGGGGGGAAAGTAGAAAGATTCAATCTGTAATGTATTGTGTTGTTTGTTTGTTTGTTTTCCCACAAAGCAGTGATGTGAGACTTCACAGGCCAAACATAGACTGAGTACTAATCTTCTGAAAATGTTTGTTTTAATGAACTGACATTTTCTTCCAGTTAGACTATCATGAGATTTTATACACCAGTTTATAAATAAAAGCATTGATTAAATTACATGAAGATGCCAGATAAAACATAAGTTAGAAACACTAATTTCTAGTAAAATAAAAAAATAATAAAAATAATCAAGATGGCCTAGCTGTGGTAGTGTACATCAGCACTGACCCTATGTTCTTCAGACCAGGACTCCATGAGCAGTCCCAGTCTAATCGCTTGTCCTACCCAAAGGCCGTAGGGGCATGTTCCTACAATCCCAGACTCTAGTAGACTGGCTTGGACAACATAGTGATACTCTGTCTAAAAAAAGAAAAGGAAAAAGCAAAAGGAAGTGATACAATATATAGCTAGTCAAAATTAGATATAGTAATGGGTAAATTGCAACAAGTATTTAAAAAAAGGCTTATGGCTTATTTCAGTTTGTAACTATGATTCTGAAAACCCTATTGCAACTGATGATTTTCAAGATGCTTAAATTAATATTTTATTTTCCACAGGAGTTATTTAAACTCTAAAAAAAATTACTATGGAATAAATGAAGACTTTTTATAAAAATTTAATTCTCCTTCCTCCAAATAATAAAAGAATCAGTTCAGGAGAGTTTCATGGTTGATTTTAGGAGTCTTTCAATGAATAAATAACCATGTTCTTAAATCCCTTTCATAGCATAGATTAGAGAAAAAAGATAATTTTTTTATGCAGTGACATAAGTTGCACACAAAATTAGAGCAATAATACATATCCCCAAATTATAAACCAGTATCACCTATAAATAAAAATAAAAATATTTTAAATGCACTATTAGAATAGCCAGTAGGGTAAAATCAATATATTAGTAATTGAAAAACTCTTAAAGTAATTCAAAATAAAATATAAAAAGAAGAAAATACCACCCTAGAAGCTAAAAATGTATTTAATAAAATCCAATATCTGGATTTTGCTAAGTGTACAACTCATGGCAGAAAAACTAATGTTTACAACTTGTAGTTTTGTAAAGAGCATTAAGAGACTCTTCACAGTTTGCTCTTGTGCTATTTGATTTCTCAGGGTATCGCGTATCACCTACTTGAAAAAACAAACTATCAAACTATTGTGAAACATTCAACTCTGTAAATGTCTTGTGAAAACAATTTCTCAGCCAGTGGGGTGATGTTTAAGGCAGCTGGATCCCACACAGCTGACTACTCAAATCATGTCTCCAGATCATGGCCTGGAGGCTTGAAAAGCACACCAGGCACATGTATGTGTGCACACAAAATCCCAAATGGAGAAATGAGGAGAACAGATTATGGTGTGACCATGGCCCATGGGCAAGTGCTTTCTCACTTTCCCTCTTTCTCTCTCACTCTATCTCTTCTTGTCTAGTATTTTGCCTCTAGCAAATGAACAAAACAATAAAAATCAAAAAGAAACAAAAGAAAGTCTCCCGAGAGTTCATCTTCATTCTTTTACATCTATGTTATATAAACACTAGGCTCCACAATGGAGACAAATTAATTTGGATCCTAATTTCTATGTAAGGAGTAAATATTCTCATTTTGAAGACAGGTAAACTGAGGCCAAATTGCAAAGGACAAAATGCATTACTTAGGATTAATTTGTTATGTACACTTAAAATTTTTCATTCTTCCTTTAAGCTTGTTTTCCTGTATATTTTCAGAGATACAACTTGAGTTCTTGTTTGTTTAATATATAATCAGCTAAGCTTCAATTATAAAACCACAGCTATCGTGTGGGTTTATTTTGAAGTTATATACCCTTCAATGGTGTTATTCCGTTTGAGGGAAACAATTTCAGTTGCTTTTGGAGCTAAACATCTAACAAGCTGTTACATATGCATGATATGGGATTGCCCAAATGTAGGACTCTTCAGATTAGAAGGAACTTACATTATTTATCACCCTTAAGTGTACAACGCATTGGCCCCACAGCAGGTCTTATACATATGTCAGTCAGAAAATGTAAAACTCCATGGAATTACTCAAGAAGAGATGACAGTTAAACTTGCTCCCATAGAAGACATCTCAGAAGGAGATAGAAAAGCCTTCAGAAGATGAAGTTTTCCGTGCTAAAGATACTGCTTTTAATTCTTTATTATAGCCATGTTCTCTACCACATTGTAACTTTAGACAGTTGATGAGTCAATAGAAGTTCACACTTTCTAGAGCAATCACATTCCACAAATCACCCATCAAAAAAGTTAAAGATTCTGACATAATTATTTTCTGATTAAAGAATCTTAAAATGATAAAACCAAAGCATTATTAAAAAGAAAAAAAAATCATTGTTCTGGGCCAGGGACAATTGTACTTGCCAATTATTTATTTATTTATTTGGTGCCTCACATTTTCTATCCTTTTCATAATGGGTCAGAGCACAGTGACTGGTTCCAGTCCAGGGCTGAGGACACAAGGACCGACCCTGTTTCTCATTTTGAGGCATAAAAGAGCTGCAATAAAACTCTCTGGCTCTTTCTTCACCTGGCCTAGCATTCCAGAAACTCCTTGTCTTAGAGGTGCCTACATCAGCCTGGGTCACAGAGCGGTGCTGTCCTTAGATGGTGTGTGTTAGACATGAAGAGTGAGATAAATCCACTTTTCTTTAATCCCCTCAGAACTCAGGGCTGATGTAATCTGGTCCAATCAGACTATATGAGGGAGCTTTGTAAAGATCATTAAAAACAATAAATAAAATGATTGAGACCAGCAGATGGCATAGAGGTTATGTCACTGGACTTCACATGGCCGACTGCTTTTTGAGTCTCAGACCTGGTGGCTTGACACTCACACCAGGTGAGTGTGCATGCATGCCTAAGATCCCAAGAAGAGTTTGGAGAAGGTACAGTGGCATGACCATCCCCTCAGAGAGTGATTTCTCACTTTATCTCTCACTCTCTTTGTCTCTCTCTCTCTTTTCCTAGCAGGTGCATGCACCCTAAGGCAGAAACCTCTAAAAAATAATAAATTAAAAAATAATGAAACCATTAATTAATTTTGGTGCAAAAATTTTTAAATCAATATGTAGTTTTTTTATAGTATGCTTTTTTTGCAAACTTTTGAAGACTCTGCATATATATTTGTCACATATTTGTCCATAGCCATACAAGAAATACCTTCCCAGAGTGCTTTCATATGTCAAGTTCAGTAGTAATCTGTTCAATTCCAAATCACTAGTGGAAGCAGATACAATGAACCAATCAGATGGTTAATTGAGTTTGAAGCTGCTTCGGTGATGTCTGTGGTCATTTACTATGAAACTTCCTGATCACTTACTCCTGTTTAATAGATATTGTCACTATAAGAAGGAATTTTCTCCTTTGCCACCTCCTGAGAGAGAGAGAGAGAGAGAGACAGCAGGAAAAAAACACTTCCAAAAATGTGAACTACAGATACATATCCAAGTTTGATTTTTCCCCTCCTCTGAGTTTTAACTAACATATTTACTTTCCTATTTTCATATAATACATTAGCTGCTTTTTAAACATAATTCATATGTTTGATATATTTTATAATAAGACTGTGTTTTCCAATGCTAAGTGAGCATTAAAATAATAAGTATTAGGAGAAATACAGCATCTATAATGGTACCTTACTCTCTGCTGGTAAGATTATAATAGTAAAAAAAGCATCCTTCTTTATTCTGGGAAACACATGCTAAGAGAGATATAGACAAATGAGATGGATGACTAGATGGGAGTGCTGTCCAGTGCTGAATATGAGTATAGGAAGCACCTCTTAGAGGTGGCACTGTAGCAGTGTTAAGGGGCTGACTACGTGGTCTGAATCCTGGCCCTGACAGGTTGAAACACATCAGGCACTTGTGCATGCATGGCCATAATCTCAGCAGGATACATAAATAGAGAAGAAATCACTGACCACACCTCACTGGGGATTGTTTTCTCTGTCTCCATCTCTCTCTCTCTCTGGCAAGTGTCTGTGCTCTCTGACAGTTGAAAAAAAAAATCTCTTAGTGTCTTAGTTGAATGAAGCCATTATAAAATTGAGCAGAATGGGAAAAGATCTCAAGTCTCCTATTTCTCTAGTCTGATTTAGACCTTCCAGGTTCATTCTCTCACAGCTCTATTTTTTTCCACAAAAAAGTTCATTTTAATGTGTTTTTCCATTTAATATTTGCCTTATTCCTAGATTAAAAGATTAGTAAAGGAATAATCTCCATGCTTTGGCAGCATTGTGTTTTTCACTTTACCTGTGTGGTACAAGACACAGAGTAGGTGCTCAATATGTATTTGTCTTAGGTATCATCAGGAATAAAGGCAGGCACCAGAAACATAAATGACTAACTCAAAAAGAACTTGAGCCTTGAAAGTAAGAAGCTGAAAACTTCTGAGATGTAAGAGTCTCCATACCAGCTTCAGAGCATGGTGAGACAGAGAACCAGAATCAATCAGTGAACATCATAGGAAACTATTCAAATGTGTTATGAAAATTTAAACAATTTGTGTTAAAGGAACAGGAGATGATGTGGAGGTTAAGGCAGCTGGATCTTTCATGACCTACTCCACAGTTTGAGTCCCAGACCCCAGTGGTTTGAAAAACAATCCAGATGCGTGGGAAGGTGGGCAGGCATGCCCAAAATCCTGAGGGAAGAATGGAGAAGGGATTGTGCTACAGCCATATCCCCTGGGGGGGGGGGGTTAATTTCTCACATTCCACTCTGCTTTGTCTCATTCAAGAGCGCTCATGAGTCCTATTGTCAAAATAAATAAACAATAAACAAATAAATTAATCATGTAAAACCAACAAACTAATGTAAGATTTGTCTAAATAATTGCTTCCTCAGGTTGGAACCTGTATCTTAGATTGTTCACTGAATATAGAGTAGAAAGCAATCTAAAACTTAGGGAGAAACATACCACGACACAGCTCTCAGATCCTTTTGAAAAGTTCCTCTGTTCCTAAATAGCATTGATAGATCAACTCCATTTGCCAATACATTTAGACAATACCAAGACTGGATTTCCTGTCCAAGTAGTAGGTATAGTCAGCAGTGTGTGTGTGTGTGTGTGTGTGTGTGTGTGTGTGTGTGATTTCCTTCACCGGTTTACAATGTCTTATTGACATGTAAACATATCATGTGGGAGTTGGTCTCTCTCTGTTTCCTTCTCTCTCTCTCTCTCTCTCTCTTTTTCTCATGCACATACATTTATGACAATGGCTTCCCTTCACAGAAGATGTAGGGAGGAAAAAAGAGCACCAAACTAGGAATTAGGTGACCTGGTTTGCTATACCATTATTGTTAACTAGATCAAGGCTGATGCCTTGGCCACCCACACTGAGCTGCCTTTGTTATCTCTCCCTTTGGTATTATGCGATTGCTTTATATTAAGAAATCTAATAAACAGACCTTTGTGAAACTCACTATTACATTTCTATAAGGAAGTCCCTAAGGATAACATTCACCATATTACACAAAGAGCATTCTATGAAGACCCAGAGAATATACTTCCCTCCTACATGTATTAAATAATGGTTGTGTTTATTTTGAAATTTTCCATAAACCATGTAATTGATTCTATTTTCTCTTCTTTTCAGCTCCACACGATTTCTTTGTATCTAATATCTGACAAAAGTTTAGGCTTTACAACCCAAATATTGCACAAAGCTTTCCTTACTATTGGCTGCCCCTAGCTGCCATTTAGATTCTTGAATTCAGCTAAAGTCAAGGAGAATTTGGAAACCAGTTACTTTAAAAAAGCCAAGGACACAGGGACCCGATAGTGACACATTGATAAAACATGTTATTCTGCAAGGTTGACCCATGTAGGAAGGTTCTGGATTTGTGTCTCGAGATGTTTCTGAGTATACCAGGCATGCCCATACCTGTGATCTGGGCTGACAGAGTCTGGGAGTGAAACATGGTGTGGAGATTCTGTTAAGGGTGCTTTAAAAAGAAAGGTAAGTAAAAATATTTGTTTAGAATTTGTCACGAGGCACATGAGAGAGAGAGAGAATGAAAGAGAGACAGAGATGAGCAACTTACCTGTCAGGCACATCCTCAGGCCTGGGATCCTGACAAGATAAAAAGTTAGAGGGAAAGGAATCATGGTGTGACTGGGTCTCCCGGGTAAGGGGGTGCTTTCCTTTCCTCATTAGTACACACGTCTGACATAATAGCTGCCAAAACAAAAATGACATCTTAGAAATTGAGACAGAAGGAGAAATTAGTTACAGGTCTCAGCTAACAATAAACTGGAATGGACCAGCAGGTGGTATAGTGGCTAAGACACTGGTCTCCCATATGGCTAACAATAGTTTGAGCCCTGGACCTAGACATTTAAAAAATACCTTGGGTACATGTGTGTGTGCCCACGATCCTGAGAGGAGAATGGAGGAGAAGACACTGTGCCGTGACCAGCCTGCCTGGGGGTGGGGGGGAAGGGTGCTTTAAAAAGAAAGGTAAGTAAAAATATTTGTTTAGAATTTGTCACGAGGCACATGAGAGAGAGAGAGAATGAAAGAGAGACAGAGATGAGCAACTTACCTGTCAGGCACATCCTCAGGCCTGGGATCCTGACAAGATAAAAAGTTAGAGGGAAAGGAATCATGGTGTGACTGGGTCTCCCGGGTAAGGGGGTGCTTTCCTTTCCTCATTAGTACACACGTCTGACATAATAGCTGCCAAAACAAAAATGACATCTTAGAAATTGAGACAGAAGGAGAAATTAGTTACAGGTCTCAGCTAACAATAAACTGGAATGGACCAGCAGGTGGTATAGTGGCTAAGACACTGGTCTCCCATATGGCTAACAATAGTTTGAGCCCTGGACCTAGACATTTAAAAAATACCTTGGGTACATGTGTGTGTGCCCACGATCCTGAGAGGAGAATGGAGGAGAAGACACTGTGCCGTGACCAGCCTGCCTGGGGGTGGGGGGGGGTGGTGATTTCTCACTTACCCTCTCTCTACTTCTCTCTCCAGCAAGCCCACTTGCCCTTGGGCAAAAACCAAAAGCAAACAAACAACAACAACAAAACTAAGAATGAACTGGAATACCAATGTGTCCCACAGGACACACAGGCTCCAGTTCCTTACTTTCAGAGAGAGAACCCATTACTGGAGAGTCAGCCACTATTTATGTGAGATGTGCTGGTCTACCCATTTGCCTCTCATACTAATTCTTCATTTTAATACTCATGATTTAAAGGCAGTTACTAGGCACTCTCTAATACACCTGTTTACAGAACCCGAAATATTTATGCTTCACTTTACCATTTGGTGATCTACCATCTCCTTGGTGTGCCTAGCCTTTGAATTCTTCCTGGCTCCCTGTGTATCGACTCTAAGCTTACATTAAACCCACCAACAACTGAAACAGCCTAAGTTTGGGTGGCATCAAGTTCAAACAGTCGACTCAGGATTACAATTGCTTAAAATTTCTGAGTTTTATTATTATTATTTAAATAATAATTTATTTAATTTTACTTAATTATTATTATTATTTAATTTGACCAGAGAGATGAGGGAGAGAGAGGGAAAGTGAGAAAGCAAGCTGCCAGGTTCAGTCTTCAAACTGCTGTCAGCTCCGTGGAAGTCCAGCACCTTAATCGCCACACTGCCTGCCAGCCCTAGTCTTTACTTTTTGGGAGAGGTTTTTGCTATAGGACACATGTGATCGCCAGAGATGGAAAGCGGGAGATCACTCTCCAGGGAGGAGGGCCACGCTGTGATTCCTTCTCCTCCATTCTCCTTCTGAGATCTTGAGCATACATGCACATATCCCAGTGCAAGTTTTGAAGCCACCAGATCTGGGATTTGAACCACTATCGGCATATGAAAGTCCAGTGACTTAACCACTATACACCTGCTGACCCTGAGATTGTGAAAATTTAAGATAGTCCTTTGCCCAATAAAAGAAATGTAAAGCTCCCAACCCGCATGGCTGAATAGTATGTGTTTTCTAAAACTTTTAAAATGTGAATTTCCAAGAAGAGTACCCCAAAGCCTTCAATATTTCTCAACTATAAAAATAATTAGAATATTTTAAACTTTCTGATTCTTATTCTGAAAAAGTTTCTGATTTCAGCATATAAATATAGAAATGTTTTATTATAGAAAATGTAAAGGACAGAGAAAACACACACAAGGGAATCAAGTCTCACATAAACTCTGCTTAGAAATTCTTGATTATTTTAGTGCATTCTGTTTTATTTTTATTTTTCCCCTTTTTTATTTTCTTATATATTTTTATATTCAATAACTGTACACCTTTACAGCCTACAAAATGAATTTTCCTTTCATGAATATACTGTATATTAGTACATATAAAGGCATTATTACACACATTACCATCTACAGATAATTTTTTACTTTTGTGTGCATTAAACGATTTGCTAGCTTACATGCCCTATAGAAAAATTCTCTCTTAAAAAAAATGGACAATTTTATTTGGTAAGGAAGTAAAGACAAGTCAAAAGCTATAACTATAATTTCTTAATAGAAAATATAGGAGAAAAAAATCTTTGCAATTCTATGTTTAACAAAGATGTATTAAAAATGTAAACTTTTAAATAAACAATTGATAAATTGAACTATATCAAAATTAGAAAGTATTCCTTAAAAGCAAAATAAAGAAAGTGAAATTCAAATCACAGAATGGGATACATTTTTATAATACATGTATAAGACAAAGAGCTTATAGATAGAAAGCTTACAAATAATTATTATGAAGACAGTCAATTAAAATAAATGGATGAATATTTGAGCAGACATTATACAAAAGATGTTATATGACTAGCAAATAAGTATATCAAACATGCTTACTCTGTCAACAGGAAAATAAAAATTAAAACTATGATATCACGATATATCTATTAGGATAGCAAAAGTCAAAAAGACCAACAATACTAACCATTGACAAGGATTGGAACCCTCATACACTACCAAATTTGTATCTTGTTTTTTCTTTTAAGATTTTTTAAAATTCAGCTTAGTTTAATTGAAAATAATTTATATAGAATAATTGAAACAATTGGAACCCTCATACACTACCGATGAGAAGTTAGTTTAATACCACAATTTGGAAAAGAGTTGGGCAAAAGACTAAAATGAGCACTCATAATTTGCCCTAGAAACTTGCTTCTATGTATTTACCCAAGAGAAATAACAATTTAAGTCTACAAAATATTTGCACATAATATTTACTGATGGGGGTCAGCAGATAGCCATAGAGGTTACATTTCTGGACTCCAATATGATTTACTGCAAGTTCCAGCCCTGATGGCTTGAAAATCAAGCCAGGCACATGAGTGTGCATGCCTAAGATCCCTGCAGGAGAACGGAGGAGAAGGGATTGCAGCATGGCCATACCTCCTGGGGAGTGATTTCGCACTTTCCCTCTCATTATCTCTGTCTCTGTCTCTCTCTCTGTCTGGCAAGCACATGTGCCTAAGGCAAAAAAAACTCTTTTTAAATAAATAAATAAATAAATAAATACACACACACACACACACACACACACGCACACACACACATAAACACACACATATGTATAAAATTTTATATATATATACTATATATACATATATAATATATTTTATCATAAATAAATTACATTTTATACATATATATGTATATATATACACAAAGTTATATATATATGTATATATACACACAAAGTTTTATATATATATATGTGTATATATATATATATATAATATAATTTATTCATTATAGTCCCAAACTAGGAACAAATAAAACATATGTACCAGTGAATAGATATAAAGATTTGACATATCCATACAGTAGAATCCTACATAGCACTAGAAAGAATGTAATAATGTAAACTAATCTTCATTTCTCTTCTTAGTGAAATAAGCCTGTGGAAACAGTATCATGTATAATTGCCTTTATACACAATGTCAGAAAACTCTAATCATTAGCAACATGAAGCACTGGTTGAAGTTCTGGGGCTGGACAGAGATAGGTCTGGACTGCAAAAGGACCCTGGGAATCATTTTGCATTAGATGGAAATGTTTTGCCTAAGGTGGTGGTTTCCTGTGTTGCATGATTCTCAGACTCATCAAACTGTACACTTCTAATTGATGTACATTATTCTATTTAAATTATTTTCAATTTAACTAAGCTGAATTAAAAAAAATAATCTTAAAAGAAAAAACAAGATACAAAATTAAATATAACCTAAAATATCAACAACAAAAAAGCCTGGGTTAGTGAGCAGGTAGAGGGTAGCTTATTGTCTTCAATTGAAATGAAGATAGTAATCTGTAACATTAGGGTGATGCTTTTCTCTATCCCAACAATACAAATATTTTACAATTTTTAATCAATATTAATAGTAATAGACTTGAGAACTCCATGGCAGAACACTTAGTCCCTGTGCTCTAATGGAAGCAGCCTTTGCTCCTGCCTTGAGACAGAGGGGACAATTTGACTGAATGAAACATTTAGATTGCTCTTGATACAGCGCTAGAAGGCTCTGTCACAATTTGTCTCATGGATCGAAGAGCAAATAGGGCCTGTGCCTCACATTAATGCATCCTTAAACCGAAGATTTTTCTCTGCTGTCTTTCTCAGGATTTCTAAGAGCAACAGATACCTATGCTATGGTGCCCTCATCTTTTGTTCCAGACAGAAGCCCCCACAGCTGTGGACAGCATTGCCAGCTACAGGCACACAGCTGAGTCTCACTTGGAAATTGTCTTATTTTCCTCAGAAATTGCCCTCAGCCATGACTTTTTCTTTGCTCAAAGTTATACTTTCTTCCTAGGAGTAGCCTACAATTAGTGACTTCTTCTAGGATAGGGTTTACGCTCCAATTCTGGGCAAATTTCTAAGGCCATCCAAGCTCCAGTTTTCTATGTGATTGGCAGGAGACTCTCCTGTGAGGACAACACAGTTTGTCTCTCTCTGACCAATCTTGGTCTTTCACTTCCACATTTCTACCACCGGTACATTCTTCAATGCATTTCCTGCAGGGATATTCCTATCTCAAAGGTTAATTCCCAGATGACCTCACCCCAGACAGTTTGTACTAAAAGTGGTCTGACAAAGACTTCCTAATGAGATTGTAAAGGTGTGTAACAGCTCTTAAAAATGATTTGCCTATCACTGGTACAAAGTGGATTTGGGGTAGCCCTTAGTGTGTGGAAGCTGTGTGGCAGTTAAAACTCCCTTTGGTGGAGGACAGGAATGATGCAACAGAGGAAGAGAACACATTGGTGGCTGCACTATCCTCAGCACCTGAGAACTGTATGGGACGCTATGATTAAACGAAAAGTGGAATTAGGTGATTCTTGCTTAGTGTTAGGAATACATTGGAGAAAGCAAAGAGTAATTAATCACCAATTTAAGGAAAAAGTGACAGTCATTTAGACATGTCTAGTAGCATATAAATAGAACTCTTGTCTCCTGCATTGGACAGATCAGACTCCATTGTTAATTATAAGAGTAGTGAAGCTCTGGGAAGAGTTGATTTATCTACAATGTAAAAAATCGATACCAAAGTCAGGATATGGATAGAAATTTCCACTGAACTTTGTGAGACATCAGAATAGCCCCACTTCTTTTTTTTTTTTTTTTCTTGACTGTATCTTTATAAAAATTAATTTATTTATTTTTCTTTCTTTCTTTTTTAACATTAATATGCTATACATCATTACAGTATACAAAATGAATTTTCCATCCAAAATACACTGTCTGTAGGCTCAATCAAGCACATCAACATACATGTTATCAACAATTTTCCATTTCTTATGTCTTGTGTATTTTGCCTTTTTTTCTCTCTCTATTTTTTGTGGGGTTTTTTTTGCCATCCTCGATTCCCTATCCCCAACCCTCTGCCCTGTCCAACCCTCCTCCCATTGTCTCTGGTATCCTTCATATGTTCCTTCTACTCACTGAGGTTTATGCCTAAAGTCAGACATGGGTTCTTGTGTATGTATATATCAGAATAACCCCACTTCTAACAATTAAAGTCCAGTGTCCACCCCCACCACCAGTGTTTGAACACTATTCAGGACCTGTGCTTTACAAGACAGTATGTGTCTTTCAGAATTTACTCCATCTCTTGTCCTGTAATTGCCATCAGAGTTTAACAAGGGCCAAATTATAAAGCAACCTGATGGGAGTATTGGCCTCCTGCAGTAGGAAGCGGATCATACCTGGAAGGAGGTTCAGGGCATCATGAATAGATTACCCACGAATGACATGGATTTGAACTGTGTGGGTCCACCTATACACGGATTTTTAAAAAATAAGCCTATGAAAACGTTTATAGGAGATTTGCAATGATGTGAAAACTCACGGATAAAACACAAAGCCTAGAAATCTTTGAGAAATTAAGAAAAATTTAGATATGTCATAAATGCATAAATTATATAGATACTAGTTTATTGTATCATTAACTACCATAGGTACACACGAATCTATTATACAATGTTAAAATTTATCAACACTTTTACACACACACTTCTTGACCATAACATTTACAGTTGAGAGAAATGTAAAAAGGGGAAGCTGCAATATTAAATTATAACTGCATAAAATTAACTGTGGTAATTTCATAGCCACCTCTTAATATTATTGAGGGGAGCTCAAGTGTATCTGTTTAAAACATTGTGTGACACTAATCATCTTCATAAGGAGAGTTGTTCTTTTGAGTAAATTGCATATCATAGCAAAAAGTGATTTCTTGTGGATTTTGCATGTTTTCCATTGTGTTTAGAACAATTACTTAACCCTTAAATAACACCTTTTCATTTTTTATGTCTAGTGTTGGCGGTACGTATGGCATCTAAACAGTTTTATGTTATGTGGTTCAACATTGACATACGTACTTACCAGCAGGTGATTCATCTTATAAACAGACAACATAAAGCATCAATAAATACAATAAAATACTGTAAATGTGTTTTATCTGCCTTGCAAATTTTTGGACAAAATGTTCTTTCTTAATAAAGTCTAAAGAGAGAGAAAGACAGAGATACAGCACTCCTGACAGAGTCTTCACACTATGATTCATCTACAGCATCAGCCAAGCCTGAATCACAGGTACGTGCATGTCACGTATACTCAGTGAGGTCTCCGTATGTGAACGGGTAACCTCCTCATGCGGGTCTTCCTCTCAGAGTATCACATTTTACCTCTGTGCCACTGTCTGGCCCTCAAGTATTTTCTTTTCTCTAGCTTACCTTAGGAATATGGGATATAACACATATACCACACAAATTATATGTTAATTGACCATTACTCTAAGCTTCTAGGCAAATTTGAGGGGAGTTAAAAGTACTATGTCAATGTTGGATTGTGCAGGGAACTTTGACCCCATATTGCTCAAGGGTCAATTGTACTTACAGGAGCCAGAGTATTGTATAGCTCCATCACGCAGAAGAGCTTTTGGCCATAAGTAACCACTACTACCTCTGCTGGTCACCGTGGGCTGCCTCAACAAAAAAGCACAAACTGAGTGGCATATACAACAAAATTAAGATCTCACAGCTCTGGGGTCAGAAAATGCCACTAGATCATTTGTCAGTGGGGTTGTTTTCTTCTGAAGTCTCTCTTTTGACTTGTAGATGGCTGCCTAATCTCTGTCTTCCCTCGGTATATGTGCTCTGATTTCCTCTTCTCAGGACATCAAGCACATTAGACTATGTGCATTCTAATGGCCTCATTTTAACTGAATTACCTCTTTAGAACCCTGTCATAAACACAGTCACATTCTGAGAACTGAGGATAAGGGTTTCAACGCATGAATTTTGGAGGAGGACGAAATTTAGCCAAACCTGCCAAAGATAGATACAAGAGTCATATGTATAGAGATATTCAGGCAGACTTATAATCCTTGTCAACAGTGTCCACACTGGGGATTCAAACAAATAAACTGAACTCACTGTGGATTGGGTAAATTACTAAGGAACAGGATGACTATAGTTTTACCCCCTGAGAACTGCATTGAACATCAAAACAGACCCCTAAAGAAAGAAACAGCAACAGTAGAAACAAGATAGATATTCCAGAACAAGATGAGAAAAGGTCATGAACCAGCTATGTAATGGTAACCTCCCTCAATAGTTTCATACATTCTTCTTTAAAAATTTAGATTTAATCATTGTGTATCTTTACAGCATATGATATAGAAAAACTGAGGTTCAGGGTTTCAAGTATGGGAGATTGGGACCGAAGTTTGGTACAGAAGAAAAGCAGTAAGCTCCTTTAGTGATAAGGAGGAAGAATAATATAAATGACATATTTCAGTATCAGTGAGTGGCTAACTTGCTACATTAGAATTATCAAGGATAGCAAAAGCATAGTTTTAAAAACTAAATTTAAATAAAAGTTTCAATGGTAAGCCTGGTGGCATTAAAGGAAAATAGCTGACACTGAATTTAAGAAATTATTAAGATCTAAAGAAGAATGCGAGAGGACACATAAGCTGCAATTAACTGGTTAGCATAAACAGTGGATGAATGTGAAGATTTGTCTTATCTAAATGCATATGTAAACATTTTTAAAACAATTCACCAGTGACAATAAAAGTATTACTTGATAGAACACAGTGAGAGCACTTTTCTGTTTCAGAAATGCATACTTACAGGAAAAGACTAAGGAAAAGTTGTTAAAGTCACCTTTCTCCTTTTAAGAGACAGCTTGAGAAAATTAACTCAATTGAAATGATTTTCTCTAGCAATTCTCAAGATTTAAGACATACTGTCAGCAAGTTTACAAACCAGGCAGGCTACTCAGAGCTAGTGATGTGGGGTTTGCGGATAGGAGAAATAATTTCAAGATTGACTTTGCCAATTTCTAGCTCTGATCCCAGGGTTGAATTAATGTCTCCAAGCCTTCTCTTTCTCCTTTTAAAAATGGGCATTACCAAGTGTTATCTTAATAATTAAATAGGTAAATCGAAATGAAGCATGCGATGGAACACATGTAACTGAGTTATAGTTGCATTTATCAGTAAAGTATATTAAATAAACATGACTTCTAATCTCTTGTTGTTGTGTGATTAAAATAAAACTGATCTGATAGGTGTCTACTGAAGTTTGTATATGTGTCATTTGTTTAATTGTGATTTTTAATATGTGAATAAGAGACTCCTAATTTTCCAATAAAAAAAGATGAAAATCAAGGCAGTAGGCTGGGAATCCCTCAGGTCTAGAATTTTGTGCTAATAAGACAAAAGATTTTATCCATTCCACCAGATCATATCTTCTGTAGGAGAACTTAACAGTTAATACTTTAAGAAATAAATCTTTGCTATTAGTTGCTAGCTAGAATTTAGTAAGACATGTGGATACATCAATTCAAATGCTTTCTCATTATTAAATACTCATCCTTGAATATAAATGTTAACTCTCAGTCACAATAATAAAACTTAAATAAGAGAACAAATCTTTGCTTACAAAAGTGTTCATCAAGAATTTTATTTAATAAGGAAAAACAATACATTTTATAAATAATGTTGACTATATTGTTGTAAATTCACTTAAGAAATCTACTAAAGTTATTATAGAGGTAATTGACATCTTTTAATACCATAAGAACAAATACTTGAAATTTTCCAGAAAGTATCTGTCTAACGTTATGTGTTTATTTATTTATTGCATTTGCTACAGGGCATATGTGCTTGCCAAAGAGAGACAGAGAGAAAGTGAAAGTGAAAAAGCATTCCTTGGGGGAATATCCATTATGTAATCCCTTCTCCTCTGTAGATTCTGGGCAAGCATGCACATGTACACCTGCATACATGCATCG
Organism: Tupaia belangeri chinensis; assembly: GCF_000334495.1. Lineage (NCBI taxonomy): Eukaryota > Metazoa > Chordata > Mammalia > Scandentia > Tupaiidae > Tupaia > Tupaia belangeri. Next base: position 1,328,559 of record NW_006159832.1, on the reverse strand, counting down.
ATCATGTTTTTCAAGCTGCCAGGTCCATGATTTGAACCATGTGGTTGGTCACTTGGTATCCAGCCATCCTAACCACCATTCCAACTGGCTGGCCCAGTTATGAGTGTTGTCTGTGGGTGTGTGAACACACGCACTGAGTTATGTCTTTCTGCTATCTAGTTTTTCATAGTAATGTGTATTTTCTTGTAACTAATATGGTATATTAGTATTATTAGGAATGTAAGAAGAGATATATTTATATAATGGGCTCTGAAAGTTCCCTTTTTGAGTGCTCTGAGATTGAAATATTACTCTCACAGAAAAAATTCTATTTTTCCCCAATAAAATATTTATAAGACTTCTGTCCTTTGCCAAGAGTCTGACAACCTATATAAAGTTGTTCACAAAGATGCAAATATTAAATGTAGTCCTTCCCCCATGTATCATAATTGAAAGAATTCCTCTCTGCTTTGAGTTCTTTGAACTTGGGGATATGAGTTCAAATTAAACCTTTATCTCACTTATCACATTTATAAACTTTTAGTCCTCAAAAAAACAGCAGATCCTCATTTAATATTAATCTTTAAATATGTTTTTTTTTTCACTTTTTGAAGAATTTATTTATTTATTTATTTTAGAGAGATTTTTGCTGTAGGTTATGTGGTCTCATTAGAGAGACAAAGACCGAGACAGAAAGCAAGAAATCACCCTCCAGGGGGGTTGGTCATGCTGCAAGATCTTCTGCTCCGTTCTCCTCTGGGGATCTTGGGCATGCATGTACACATGCCCAATGTGAGTTTTAAGCCACTGGGTCTGGGACTTGAACCGCAGTCACCTAAGTGGGAGTCCAGCAATGTAACCATTATGCCATTTGCTGGTCCCATGAAGCATTTATAGAATACCTTTCTCAACACTCCTTTTCTGCTTTCCTGGGTGACACATGCTCATTTTTCTCTTATGAATCCTGTTGCAGTTACTAGATACAAGAGACCATTGTTCTAGTGTGTATCTCAACTGTGCCTTATGGCTGACATGGCCACTTGTGTATCATGGAGCAGTTTGCTCTTCAAGTAGAGAAAAGGGACTGACCTAAGAATGTTGTGGTGCATTCCTTCCTTCAAACACTTTCTAATTAACAACATGGCATCTGGTTTTGAACATCCCTTGAGTAGTCATTATTCTCAAGGACTTATAAATACTTGAGATTATGGGTTGCTACAGTCTCCTTTGTGAGACACATTCTGTTCCTCTAATTTCTGGAAACATGAAGAGATAAAAATCTCCATTAGGGAAGGTAGGAAAGTCTTATTTGTATAGATTATTGGAGAATTCTTTTTGAAATATCAAAATATGGTTCTGACTCTCAGATGTCTTTAGCTTTCAGAGGTCTAAGTGGTCATTTTTTAGGCAGTCTTGACAACAATATAGATCAACATTTTCCAAAGAGCTAAATCCTGGTTTTAGATAATTTGATTTCCAAAAGTAGTTTTCACTCAATTTTTATAATGGCCAAATAGCACTATTGTCCCCCTTTGTAAGCTTGCTATACTCAGCTTTCTGAAAGCTCTAACTCTTTCTATTCCCCTTCTATAAAATAGATGGTTGGATCAGTAATTATATTAAAATTTGGGTGAAAGCCACAATCCACAGGATTGTAAACTTCTGGGGCAAAGAACCAATTTTTTAAAAATTCTATAGTTCTTTTTTATGAAAACACTCCAATAGCATATTTCCTCAGAAAATTTTTTTAAAAAATCAGGAGTTAAGAAAAAAGAAAATAATTAAAAACTAAGATGTGTTCCTTGCATAATATTAATTTTTTTTTTGGGGGGGGAGAGATTTTCACTGTAGGGCGCGTGCGCTCGCCAGACAGACAGAGACATAGAGACAGAAAGCGAGAAATCACCCCCCAGGGGGGAAAAAAGAAAATAATTAAAAACTAAGATGTGTTCCTTGCATAATATTAATTTTAAACACCTGATTAGTCCCCATAATAATAACTGAAGGCAAAGTATTCTGTATACTAAGTAGTTGGTGTTACTTTTGGGAAATGTTTTATGTTACAATAAATATAAATATAGCTGATATAAATACAAATAAAAATAAGTTTCATTTAACTTGAATCTAATTATAAAGTGTATAAAATAGACTTCAGGATATATTCTGAAGGCATTTGATTCTTCATCAATGTTAGGATGCATCATTTATAAGGAAATTCTAATAAAATTTAAAAATGCATACACATGTTTTTTATTTCACAAATATGCTATAAATTTGCCTAAGTGGAGAGAAGAGATTAAGAACTCACACTGAACACTGAGTAAATATTGTATAATATGCCACTATTATCTAAATTTATGTCGTTATGTGCTTTTAGTTCTTACCCAATTAAGCAATATATGTATGATTGGTAAGATTTTTCAAGCAGGCAATTTGCATCATACTAGTCTAGACTCAACTAGAAGTTTGCATGATTAAAATGCATCATTGGGGACCAGCAAATGGTGGTTGGACTGCTGGAAATGGCCAAGTGCCGTTCAAGTTCCAGAACTGGCAGTTTGCTTTCTCACCTTCCCTATCTTTCTCTCTCTAGTAAGCATACATACCCTATAGCAAGTCAAAATATAATAAATAAATAAAATAAATAATTCTAAAAAATTCGTCATTGAATGGTTCACAAAACTAAAAGCTGTGTTTTTATGTCTGGGAGGTCAATTTTGACATAACACAGCACGTTGCCAATAGGAATCGATTTACCTGAGAAGAAACTAATGAGTCGAAGAGTAAATAATGAATGGGATATTGAGGCCTCACATTTTAGCTTTTTATAGGTAGAAAGGGGAACTCAGATCCTTTTCTTGGCCTGTCTTCTAACCTAGTCCTGGATTCCTATCTTTGTTCTGTCTTAGAGTCCTTCCTGGAGCCTTTGAGCTGTGTCTTCCTATAAGTTTTATCAAAACTTTCCTCAGTCCTCACTGACTCACTGTTTAAAGGGGCATGATTAGAGTACTTCACAGTGTTCTCCGACATAGTGTCAATGGAAAGAGCCCAGCCCATTTCCACTGCTTCATTCTCCACTCTGTGATGTGTCAGTACTCACAGATTCAGGGCATCTTCTATCCCTTCTCATTGTCTGGCCACCTTACACTCTTGACTGAGGAGTATCTTAGATCTATAGTATAGCACGTCCCTGGTAATATGCTTCTTCCCAATTCTTGGCCACTTTGAGAGCCATGGGAACGTTAATTGAGTTTTTTCATTTATGTTGGAGAGACAAAGTAGGAATATTGAGGTCTGATATGAGTTAGGTTTTCTCAGGTCTGCTGTCTACAAATATCATATTGCTATTTACATTCTACCATGGGGGTGGTCTCCTCCCAGAATTTTGAACAGAAACATAGGGACAAGCTTCTGTTGTCTTGTAACTCATGAAATTTACCTGAAGTTTCTAATATTACCATGGCTTTTGTTGTTGTTGTTGTTGTTGTTGTTGTTTATTGCTATAGGGTGTGTAAACTTGCTGGAGAGAAACAGAGACAGATAAACCAGAAAGGGAAAATGGGAAGTCACCCCTGCCCCGACACACACATCCAATGATGGCCATGCCACACGATCCCCTCTCCTCTATCCTTGTCTCAGGATTTTGGGTGCACACACACACAACATGTTTTCCAAGCCACTGGGTCCAGGACTTGAACTTCCCAGTTGTCCATGTGATATCTAGCATCTTAATGACCAAGCCCCCTGCTGGCCCACCCACTGGTGATTTTTAACCGAGTTAAAGCTGTGGGAGACAGGTCCAACATCAATCTCTCTATTTTCTGGCTTTCTTCTATCAGAACTTTTTTTTTTTAAAGTTTGTTTATTTCTTTTATGAGTGAGGAAGAGAGAGAGACCACACCCCCAATAGGGTCTTGATACCACCATCCACTCCCAGTTTCAGCCAGTACCAGTTTATAGGGATATACCTGCTTGTTTACTCAAGGAGGTCACTAGACTCAAACCCAAACTGAATTGTGTATAAAAGTTTTGTGAGAGAACCAAAGAATGTCAGTCTCCTCATATCTTCTGAGTGTATTACTAATACAGATCTATTTGGGAGAATTATTTTTTTACTCTCTTTATCAAACCGCCAAAATGAGCAATGCTTTGCTTGAATATCTACATTTGATCATTAAGTGCTGCCTAAGTTTATAGAAGTGAATTATTTTCTATTTATACTACAATTCACATGTTTTAAAGGTAATACTTAGGAAATACTTAACAGAAATATATAAAACCAAATTAATCGCAGTGTCAGAAAATACATGCTAGCACTTTTTTTCTGCCACTTAAGGATGCCTTCTAGTTTATCAAAGAGTGATGAAAAGGTAGTTTAATTTGGGACTGGCATGCGGTGTAATGGTTAAGGTGCTGGATTCCCAAATGGCCAGTCACGGTTTGAGTCCTGGACCCAATGATTTGAAACTCTTGCCAAGTGCGTGTGCATGTGTGCCCAAAATCTGAAGAGGAAACTGGAGGAGAAAAAACTGTGGTATGGCCATCCCCCGTCAAGGGTGACTTCTCATTTTCTCTCTTTGTCACTCTCTATTAAGTGCACATGTCGTATAGTGAAAACCTTGACAAAATAATAATAATTTAATTTTAAAAACAAAGAATTTGTTTTTTTATTATAAAGCCTCTAAGAATGAGACATAAGCTAAAGGGAACTTTTTGTTTCCTTTTTCATTATATGTTATATAGCTAAAAAACATTCCAGAGGGGATCATACAAAACTGAATCCTAGGACAGAGGAGTATTATTTCCATATATTCCATTAAAACAGACATTTTGTATCTGAACAACTCTCTTAACACCTGGGGATTCTGAACTTTTGATGTAGTAGTAAACAGAGATCATCTTGTATTATCCCAGTAACCCTTGACTGCATTTTATTATTAACCATTTATGTTGGAAAGTAGGTAGTGACCTTGAAATGGGAGAGTAAATAACTGGAAAACAAACACCTCAAAAGCAATTAGTATATTTTCTTTACAGAAATTGCATATTATTATATCTGATTTTACTTAAGTGTTACATAAATCCATGAAAGGATGAGTCATAAATCTGAATTATTATAGTAGAGAATGAGAGCCTCTCAGTACTCTGCTTAACTTGTCACTTCTTTCATTTTAATTTTTTTTTTTATTTTTTAGAGTTTCTTTTTGTGATGGGGCACATGGGCTCACTTGAGAGACAGAGAGATGGAAATAGAGAAATCATCTCCTAGCGAGATGGTCACCATGCAATCCTTCATTCTCGTCTTGGGATTTGGGGCGCACATGCACATGTACCTGGCGTGAGGTTTAAGCTGCCGGGTCCAGGACTCAAACCACAGTCAACTATGTGGGAGGCAAGTGATGTAACCATTACACCATCTGCTTGTCCCTTAACTTGTCACTTCTAAAAGCAGATTCTTTGGAAACTATTATTGGCTATCGCAGATCGACACTAAGCTGCATTAAAAAGAAAGTAAAACTCCATTTTCCCTGGGAGGAAGATCTTAGTACTCATATATGGAAATCAACTCAGTAGGGACAATGGTTCAAACCTCACTAAAAACACATGTACATTTCTCTTGGCTGAGGTAACTTTTATTAGTCAGAAAACAATTTGGGGAAAGCTATTAATTAAGTGGGTCCAGAAAAGGTGCTCATTGGAGTAAATATTCAGAGTAGCAGATATTAAAATTGCCACAAAAAACTGTTTGCGGCCCCTATCAACTTATTCAAAACATCAAATAAGTTTTTTTCTCATAATTATTCGATTTAATTGGTTTCATTCTTTAACTATAAGAGAGTTCAACTTCTTAATAAAAGAGAATATATGGAGCCAGCAGGTGGTATGATGGTTAAGGTGCTAGACTCTCACTTAGCCAAGTGTAGTTTGAGTCCTGGACACAGCTGCTTGAAAATCACCCTGGGCACATGAGGACAAGTGTCCAAAGTCCCAAGAGAAAAATGGAGGAGAAGGGATTGCAATATAGCCATTCCCCCTAGGGGGGTGATTTATCACTTTCCCTCTCTCTGTTTTATCTTCCTCTGAAAAACACATACACCCTGTTGCAAAATATCCTAAAAAATAAAATAAGAGAAATATGCATTCTTAAGTCAAATGTATAAAGTTGGTGACAGGTGATTTCTAATTGTCAGTGATGGAGTGTGTGCTTCCAACTCATGCTGTCAGTCATTTCCTAGAATTGCAATTGGAAGCCGACCTTTGATTGGTCATTTGTTTATAGTTCAAACTGAATAAGATTCAATTATCACAAAAATAGTTTGTTTTAATACTGTCTGCCCAGGTTAATGTCTTTTTCTTCTTCTTCTTTTTTTTTTTTTTTTTTTGCCATGGGGTTCATGAACATGCAAAAGAGAAAAAGATAGAAAGTGAGAAATTTCCCTCTATCCCCTTTCCTCCAAGGAAGATGGTCACCCCATAATCCCTTCTGCATTCTCTTCTTGGGATTTGGGCACATATGCACATGTACCCAATATACCTTTTAAATCACCTGGTCCAGAACTTGAACCATGGAATTGGTCATGTTGGATCCATTGCCTTAACCATCAGGTCACCTGCTGCCTCAGCCCTGTTACTTTTTAATATTTGGGTGTTATCCTAACACTCTCAAGTTTTGTGCTGTCTAAATCAATTGTTTTGGCGCACTTGCACAATTGTGAAAATGGTTTCATGAATACTTAATGATCCACATGCCTCAGCTGAGCACTTAGAAACAGGGGGACAAATTCAAAGTGGGGTTATTACTTGTCTCTTGCCAAACTTTCTGTTATTTTGTTTGGTTTCCTTTGGGATTCAGTGATGGATGAGGTCACATCACCTATTACCAGAGGAAACGACCTTTCCTTTTCTCACACGTTGTTTTTAACAACATATATTGTGAAAGAGAAGTCAATGAGCAGAACTTGGCAAGCAGGTTAATAGCCATTTCTCTGTAAAACTCATACACGTGATTTTTAACTGGTGATTTGCAGGGAATTTTTATTGGAATAATTGATCTCAATTTGGCTATTGAATTTACAGTCTTGCCAGTGGCTGTTTGTCTATGGTTTACTCTACAAGTTGTATGTGACACCAATCCGTAAAGGGAAAAAGCTGTGATGTACATAGCAAATATTCTCTTTGTACTTAAAAATTTAAATTTAATATTTACAAAAAGTGATCTTCTAACTTCTACTTATATAACTGTGTTTTTATTTTCCCTGACTATACTCTATTCATTTCAGAGATAGAGAAAATGACATTAGAAAACTCAGGAGACTGGGAGTCACTGACTTTGCCAATGATAATCACTTTTAAGTTAAAAAGACAAATTCCTTCTGGTATAGAATGTATGCATTATATTGTTATTGATAAAATTTATCTTTATAGTACTGAGGAATAATTAACCAATTCAGAGTTTAATATATAATCTGTGCCACAGTTTCCATGGGGAAATAAATGATCTCTCACAACAAAATCTTCATTGTACTTTGATGTGACAAATGGGAAAGTACTAATAACATTTTAGCATTGACTAACATGAGTACCTCTTTTTCTTGATCTATTTTTGCATATTATATGTGGGTATAAAGCTCTGAAATGTAGCAAATTGATTGAAACAGACTGTAAGCCTTAAATGATTTGCTGGAATATTTACAAAGGATGTTAGACATTGTATTAAGAATGTGACATTTCCAAATGATCCAGAAGAGGAGAAAATCATTGATTTATTCAATGAGTATTGATTAATTACTTATGCTAGGGTCTACAGATACAAACATAAAAATAGGGAGTCAGACAGTGGTGGAGTGTTAAAGTCTGATGCTGTTTAAAGCAATTCCTCATGAAGAGATTCTTGGTTCACATTTGGACACCTGAGTATGCCAGAAAAGTGTGTCCATAATCCTGGGCTGGCTGAGGTCTGGGGTTGCATTATGATACTGAGACTGTTGGGGGATGGTGTCTCCCATGGAGGGAATAAATAAAATAGACTTTAAAGAGAAAGAAAATAAATGGATAGATAGAACATCATCCTTGCTTGTAGAAGGCCTCACAACCAGACATATAGGTTGATACAACAAAAGATAATACGACATGCAAAAGCTATTGTTAGAGAGGAGCCCAGAGTTTTGTGGGAGCAGAGCAAACCAGTGAACCCAACTCAGGCTGAGGAGTAGAGAATAAGCAAAGAATTTCTGAAAGTGATACCAGAGCTAAGTCCTTTAAAAAAGGGTAAGTAGGTGCTATGTAGACCAAAACCAGGTGGGTTAACTATCGCTAACAAAATAGCTTCAGCAAAGTTCTGTGGTGGTGTCTTTCACAATCTATATAGAACATCTAAGCAGAAAAGGACATTCATGAATTGAGGTTAGATTAGTAGCCAGATCTCTGAGTTCCTGCTATTATCTGGCTAAGTAGGGTGCATGGCTTCTAATGTAACAAACAAACAACAACAAGTTCACAAAACTGTTCATTTTATTTTTCTTTAGCTTCAACATTACCATGGTCAAAGACATATTTTAGATAGATTTTTTGGTTATGTACAGAGCAAGCCTGGAGGCAGGCAGTCCAGCTATTTCTGTAGGTGCTATTCTAGCAGAATCCAAAACAAGGATGAGGATCTGAATTTGAGCACTAAAAGAGATAAAGAAGAAAACTTGGAGTTGAGATTCATTTAGAATGTGATACTGCAAGATTTCAGAATTATATAGTTGATTAATTATAGTGTTCAAGTAGGGCAGGTTTCCAGAAAAAAAAAAAAAAGCCAAAAAGAGTGACATTTTTTAAGTTTGGGAGGAACAGCATGGTGATCCAGTCCCTCTTAAGCTTCTACCACATCTTCTACCAGAGGAAATTAAATTTAACTAAGACTATATTATACTTTTGATGAAGAATTACTGATTCTTAATGTGTAAGATCTAGTAGATCCAGTGATCCCTTTGATTAAAGAGCTAGTAGTTTATGAACAGAACCTAATCAAGAATGTTTTCTGGGGCATCAGGTGACAAGAAGGTTAAAGTGGCTGGATCCCACATGGCTGACTATGCAGTTCATGTCCCAGACCCTGTAGTTTGAAAAACATTCCGTGTGTGTGTATGTGTGTGTGTGTGTGTGTGCCCAAAATCCGGAGAGGAGAATGGTGGAGAATGGATTGTGGCATGGTCATCTTCCCTGGGCAGTCTTTTCTTGTTTTCCCTCCCTTTTTGTCTCTGTGTCTCTCCAGAGAGCACCCTATAGCAACAACAACCAACAAAGCTTTTTTAAGTCTAAACCCAACTGAATTAATTGTTTCAGTTTAGCCCAGCTGAATTAATCCCATCCTTTTTTTTTTTTTTTTTTTTTTGAGAGTTTTTATTTTCCTATAGGGTGCATGCACTCGCCAGAGAAACAGAGATAGACTCAATCCCTTCTCCTCCATTCTCCTCTCGGGATCTTGGGCACGCACGCACACGCGCCCGGCGTGAGTTTTAAGCCACCGGGTCCGGGACACGAACCACGGTCGACTACGTGGGAATCCAGCGACATAGCCATTACGCTAACTGCTGGTTCTCCCCATCCATTTTTGAGGCTTACTTCAAAGAGATCTGGAGATCATTTAACCAACTCTTGAGACATAAAGAGAGGAGATTTAGTCAAAGTCACATAACTGGTAGTACTGGAAGTGTCCCTCAAATTTCCATAGAACTAAGTTCTCAGTTCTCCTCATTCTACACATCAGTTATCAAGTGCCTAGTTATTGATTACCTAAAATTCTGACCTCACCTTTCACAAAACATCATACACATCATTCTCTTTCCTATCTTTACTTTTGTATACCTCCTCTGTTCTCACAATAAAACAATTGTCAGAACTGATTTTATAAACTGCAGACCATTCCATCTTCAATCTTCAAGCAAAGGTTTTGTCACTTCTCATGCAATCAGCATTCATCCCACTAAATCATGGCTCTGGCTTCATCTAAGTATTTCTGGGATAATCTATTTTCTCCTTTGTAGATCAATCCCTATTTAGTCATTAGTAACAACTACTTTACATGTGATGGATACATTTGCATTTTTGAATTTTACATATTAAAAATAAATCTACCTTTTGAAATAATGAGACATATTGTCCTCATACTTTAAGTACATTGATTTTAATGAATTATGTTAACATTGCTCGTTGGTTTCATCCCTGTTGTTTATCAGATAAATAGCTTATCCATGCTTAGTTGGATACCCTGAATTAAGTCCAGAGCAGGGGAAGAGAAAAAAGCAACATAAGGGTTAGAATGGCGAATTGATCATAATGCCATTTGTATTTGTTATTTCTTAAATCTCCTTAAAATACATTAATTATATTTTATATGACTCTTGTTCATTTTATTTTCCACTAGAGGGCTTGTGTGCTCACCAGAGAGAAAGAGAGAAAGCAAGCACCCAGGTCATGGTTCACACCAAAATTCTTCTACTTTTATTTATTCTTCCCATCAGGATTTTGGGTATGCATGCATGAGTACCTGGCATGTTTTTCAAGTCACCAGGTTTGGGATTTGAATCACAGTTGACCTCGGGGGATCTAGCTTCCAATGCACAGTGCTTAGCTACCGTGCTACGAGACCACCCTTAAGTAAATTGCTTGAAAGGCAAAATTTAATAAAGACTTATAAATAAAGAGGAGACAATAGCAAGAAAAAAATAAAAATATAGTAAATAGCACAAAAAGTAGTATATAAAGGAGATTGTAGACTAGAAACTGGTTCAGATCTTAGAAAGCAGAATCCTAAAATTACATTGGGGAAGTCGGAAGCAAGTGTTTTTGCTGAAAAGCCTTCAGTTCTCTGGAATTAGGAAAAGAAGGCAAGGTCACAATGCCAGACGGTGATGCAAAATTAATACAACTGGACTCACATACGAAAGGTCTGATGTCCATATCCTGGACCTCTCTGAACACACCAGGGATTTGCATGTGTCCCCCTGATCTGGACGGGCTGAGACGGGTGGTGGACTGTGGCATGAAGACCCTTTTGGCTGTACCTTAATCTATGTTTTTCTGTCTTCTCTGTCTCTCACTATGTCTCTTTCTCAGAATACAGAAGTAAATCAACTTTAAGAAAAGGAAATCAAGGCTATAAAATATTTATTGAAAGTTTAAAAGTAGATAGATATTTCTTCCTCCTCTCAACCTATCAAGCCAATTTTTGTGTTTATTTCAGTAGAAGATCAGATAATCATTTTCTGGATGGGCTCAATTTTATGATTCCTGTTTTTCAAGTTACTGGGCCTAATCTAGAATAGCATTTCCATGTTTGAAAAAAGAAGAAATAAGTATAAGTTTACACATTGTCTATTGAGACTTCCAATGTCTTTTTCTCTAACAGGATCCTAAAACTTGGCCCTCATATTTTCAAATTGTTAGTTTAATATTAGTAGCATCTTGTATTCACATATAAGTGAAGAGAAATGGTGAAGAGGCAGACAGCAAAGTGAAAATCTCAATACTTAAATTTCTTAATTTAATTTAAAATGCAAGACGGTTTTTATTTTGTATAGTTCAGTGTACCAATCTGTATTCATTTTCATGATTGCATAAAATGATTTGACGAGCACTTAAATGAAATAATTCTTTGGAACTGTTGGAATTTGGAAACAGTTCCCAAAGATTAAAGAAGCTCTTGGGTTTTGAATGACTGTTAGGTGATCTTAGTGAGTAATTATAAATAACCTTAGTAGGTGTCCATGGGATGCCTCATGTAATCAAGAGTGAAGAAATCTTGAGTATTGTCTAGAATCCTTCTAACCCTCCAGCAGTTCCACCAGCAAAGCTGTGTTTATACAGCTTCTCAACAGGGATGGCCAGGGACAGTTCCACTTAGTCCTGATTTTTCAGATGCAGGTGGAGCAATGAGGATCTCTAGTGTCTCCTCTAATTGAAGGTCAACAAGGATAATGTGTTGGAGACATTAGGAATGATTTTCTTCCTGAAGTGGAAATAGTCTTACATTTGAGAAGCAAAATCACAGAGGGAATGGAACATTTAATATTTAAATATAGATTATATTATACAACTTATTATTTATGACAACCTACTAATGTATGAGGATATTCAATATTAAAGTGTGAGTTAAAAATAGCAAAGCATTGGGGCTAGCAGGTCATGTGGTGGTTAAGGCACTGGACTCCCACATGGATCACTGTGGTTGCAGTCCCGGACCAAGTGGCCTGAAACTCACACAAGGTATGTGTGCATGTGTGCCTAAAATCTTGAGAGGAGAATGGAAGGAGAAGGGATTATGATATGGCTATGCCCTCTTGAAAGATGATATCTCACTTCTTTCTTCTCTCTATCTCTGTATCTATAGTGAGCACACATGTCCTATGGCAAAAACCTAAAAATAAATAAATAAATAAATAAACAAACAAACAAATAAGGTTGTAATGCAGAGGAAGCTTAAGTCCCACATAAGCCAACCAGGGTATAAGTACTGGTCCTGGTGGCTTACATTGGGTATGCAGGTTTGCCCAGGGTCCTGATGAAATAGAGACTAGGAAGAAAAGGGATTCTAGTATGACTGGTTCCCATTGAGAGTGCACATGTGTGCATACCCTCTAATATCACACACACACACACACACAAGCACACACAAATAGCAGAGCACTCTAAAGAAGTCCAGCCTGACTCTACATGTATAAAATAACCATTTTCAGAAAATTGTCATAGAACAAAAATGAAAGCAAGAAAGCAAGTACATCATTAGAAAGCAGCACTGTGAACGTCTGTGTTGAAGAACATGTCTTGGAATTAGAAGGAAGAAAGTACCACATCTATACTTACATCCAATATCTTCTATTTCTAAAAAAAAAATTGTTACTAATATTATTTTCAATTGACAAATTATAATTATATCACATCAACAGACTAAAATGTAATGATATATATATCTATTTTCCATAATGGCTAACAGTGTTCAAGAATTTCCTTTTCTCCACATCCTTGTCAATACTTAGCTTCCCCCCCCCCTTTTTTTTAAAAAAAAATAACCTTTCTAACAGGTATGAGGTGATACCTCATTGTGGTTTTAAATTGGTATATTTTCTTATTAGTGATGATGTGAGGTGATACCTCATTGTGGTTTTAAATTGGATTTTTTTATTAGTGATGATAAATATCTTTTTATATGTCCATTGGTCATTTAGAAGTCTTTATTTGATCAGTGTCTGTACAGGTTCTTTTCACATTTTTTAATGGATTATTTGTTTTCATAGTATTGTGTTTGAATTATTTACAAATTTTGGATATTAACTTCTTCTCAGATATATTATTTACAAATATGTCTTCCCATTTCCCAGGTTGCTTTTTCATTCTATTGATAGTTTCCTTTGCTGTGCAGAAGCTTCTTAGTTTGATACTATCCCACGTATCTACTTTTGCTTTTATTTTCTGAGCATTTTAGATAATCTACTTTTGCTTTTATTTTCTGAGCATTTGAGATATCCAAAAAAAAAAAAAAAAGAAAGAAAGAAAACCTTGCCCAGGCCAATGTCATGAAGATCTTATCCTAGACTTTCCTCTAGTAGTTTTAAAATTTCAGGGCTGTCATTTAAGTGTTTATTCTATTATGCACTAATACTTTTATTGCATAAGATAAGCATCTAATTTTATTTTTCTACATATGCTGAGCCAGCCTTCCCAGAGTGATTTATTAAACAGGCTGTCATTTCTCCTTATGTATTCCAGGAATTTTTATCAAAAATTAATTAACCATAAATATATAGGTTATTTTGAGGCTTTCTACCTTTTTTTGGGGGGGAGGGGGGTCTTTTACACTAATACCATGCTGTTTTGATTATAATAATTTTACAATATATTTTGAAGTTAAATGATGCCTCTAGCTCTGTTTTGATTGCTCAAAATTGTTTTGACTATTTGAGGATTTTTGTGGTTTCATATGAATTACTATTTTTTTTTCTGTTTGTGTGAATTACTATTTTTTTTCTGTTGAACTTATGATAAGGAATGCTTGACTCTATATTGCTTAGGGTAGTATGGACTTTTTTTTTCTTTTAATTTTCTAGAGGGTATGTGTTTTTTCTGGATGAAAAGACAGAGAAAAAGTGAGAAAGCATTCTCCTAGCAGATCATCACACCACAAACCCTTCTCTATTTCTCCCTCATCTTGTGATTTTCAGTGTGCAAACATATGTGCCTTGTGTGTTTTTCAAGATGCCAGGTCTGGAACTCAAACCACACAGTTGGCTATATGGGATTTAGCCACCTTAACCATCATGCCATCAGTTGAACCAGTGCAGATATTTTAATTCTTTCTTGAATTAAAATTATTAAAATTAATTCTTGGAAGAATTTTAATTCTATAGATATCAGAATAGAGGTCATTTGCCTCTTTAGTTAAATTCATACCTAAGTATGTTATTTTTTTGTTGCTATTATAAATGGGATTGTTTTCTTAATTTCCTTTCAGACATCTCATTATTAGTGTTTAAAAATGCTAATTTTGTCTTTCAAATTTACTGAATTTGTTTATCAGTTCTTTGATAAAGTCTTTAGAGTTTTCTATATTTAAGATCGTGCTGTCAGCAAAGTAAGACAAATTTATTTCTTCCTTTTTTTATTGGGATGCCTTTTTCTCTCTCAATTGCTCTGGCTACTGACTTCTGGAACAGAATTGAAAAGAAGTGTAGGAAATGGGTGGGCATCCTTGTCTTGTCCTAATCTTAGAGAAAACATTTTCCAAATTTTTACCTATTCTATTGAAAGTTTTTATCATGAAAAGATGTTGAATTTTGTCAAATGTTTTTTATCTTTCTTATCTTTTTCACAGTAAATTAACTCCAATGTTTACTTCTGGCTGTCATTACAGGTTATCTTAGAACTTAAAGTCCAGATAGAACACTTTTATTGAATGCCAAGATTGTGTGTGTGTGTGTGTGTGTGTGTGTGTGTGTGAGAATGAGTGTATTTGTGTGCTTAATTTTTTTTAAGAGAGATTTTTGTTTTAGGGTGTGTGCACTCACCAAAGAGACACAGATACAGAAGGCAAGAAATCACTCCCAGGGGAATGGCCAGGCCCTTCTCTTCCATTCTTCTCTCAGAGTTTTGGGCATGCACACACACACTCTTAACATGAGTTTTAAGTCGCTGGTTCCAGGACTCGAACCACAGTCAACTATGTGGGAGTCCAGAAACAATCATTACTCCATCTGCTAGTCCTGGTACTTGGTTTTGAATTAGCTGCAAAAATGTCCCATGTGCCCACTTTCAGTGCTCTGGCAGATTGTGTATTTCAAAATGGTCACAACATCTTCCATTTTGCATGCTCTTTTGCAATACAATAGCACTACACTGTTTTTTGAATCTGGATAAATCTTGTGATCAACAGAGTATGGATAGAAATGGTATTCTCCAAATCCAGACATATTGCCCTTTACAGAAGAGGAGACATCTTCCTATTCCTGATTCAAATGCACTCTTCTTTTGTTGTCACCTTAATTCAGTCATAGGACTATGAGAAGCCCACACCTCATGAAGATGTGCAAGCATTTGGGTTACAAGGGACAGATGACTTTCAGCCAACAGCTAGTATTGATTGGTATCCATGAGTGATACATATTGGACACCCAACCTTCCGCTTTGTTCAGCCTTTAGATGATACAGCTCCACCCACATCTGATTGTGATACAAAAGTGGCCTTAAGCAAGATCTGCAAGCTTATTCTATCTACCCACAGATCTATGAGATGATGAAAACGGTTTTCTGTAGTCAATAAATTTTAATATTATTTGTTACACCACAATAAACCAGACAGCTACTGAAAAGGTCATCTGACATTTTTAGAATATTTGCCATAAATTTAGATAGGACCCCACATTTAAATTACAGTGTGTCTTTCCAAGGTCAAGTCCAAAAACACAAATTTCTCAGTTCTTTTGCAACTAGGAATAGGTTTGTGAACTACGCTTATGTGTACCTCCCAACACAGAAGTGAACAACTTTTGCAAAAAAGATTCTATGTGGAGAATTTCTTTTGCCGACAGTACTTGAGTACACAAGTACTCAAGGAAAGTCATAGCAGCAGGATATAGCAGAAGGTGTTGGATGCTGTGTTTTTGAGTATCTCTGCTTTCTTACCCTTAGGTATATTCCTTTGGCTATTCCAACAATTCCATGATTTAATTATTAATTTTTAATATGATTTTTTATATTTTTTAGATGTTTCCTATAGGGCATGTGTGCTTACTGGAGACGGAGACAGAAAAAAAGGACAGTGAGCAAACACCTCCAGGGCAGATGGCCACACTGTCATCTCATCTCACGCATTCTGTTCTTGAGATTTTGGGCATGCACACACACACCACACACACACACACATGCCTGGCATGTTTTTCAAGCTGCTGAGTCTCTGGGAGTCAAACTGCACAGTTGGCCATGTGCGATCAAGCTGCCTTAATCTCCATACCATCTCTCTGGCCCAATAAAAATGATTTTAGCTTAAACTATTTAGAATGGATTGCACCTTCCTATGTTAGGGAAAATAATATTAAAAATGGCATATGCAAGTTCCAATTGGATCTTTTCAAAGTATTTTTAGAGTATATTTCTATTGTGAGAATGAGAGACAGAGAGTGAAAGACAAGTACCCCCAAACCCAAGTGGTCTGGCTCCCAGAGTCCCCAAGCCATCCTTGCCAAGTTCCAATTGGATCTTTTCAAAGTATTTTTAGAGTATATTTCTATTGTGAGAATGAGAGACAGAGAGAGAGAGTGAAAGACAAGTATCCCCACCCCCAAGTGGTCTCGCTCCCAGAGTCCCCAAGTCATCCTTGCCAGCTAGAATCATGAGCAAGTTATGCACACTTGGAATGTACAAGAAGACTGAGGAACCCAACCCTTGCTCCTCTGTATGGATCCATCCTTGTCTGAACAGTGCATTACTTCTGAGTCATTGAACCAGCCCCAGCTTGACAATTTGAATAGAGCTAATACCAACCATGACTTCTCATGGTCTGCAACATCATAGCTAACAGAATTTCTGATGAAAGAAAACCTTATATAGGTTGATTTGCACATGAGAAAAGATGCCATTCGATACTGTATTTACGCAACACCTGGGCTTCTCCAGATGGCTCCCCAGATATGCCATCAAATGGCTATTTCTCAAGTAACCACAACCATCTGGGTGGTTCCCAGTCTGTGCTTCCTGGGCTAGCAGGTCTGGAAATTTGTTCAGATGTAAATTCTCAAGTCCTAATTCAGACTTTATGGTACTCCTGAACCTGCGTCAAGCAATCTGTTTTGTTTTTGTTTTTTAACAAACTCACCATAGGTGATATTGAGGCATGCTCACGTTTAAAAACTCCATTTTTCTGAAGACCTTTCTAATAGCCTCTTTAAGGAAAACACAGAATATAGTAGATCTGGTATGAGTCACTCTAAGAAAATCTCCTTGAATAGAGCAGAGTGATTTCTTCATCTGGTTCTTGCAAACTGTGTAATCACAATTCCTTAGAGGTCACTGCAGCAATCCCATGCACATTTCCAGGGCTATAACATATAAATTAACTGAATTACATACACGTTTAGGAATTTTTCACCCATCTTGAACTTGTCTTTCTTTATACAAAGTTTTGGTCTTAAGAGTTTGTCAATTTCTTAATTAATCTAAATATTTTCAATACCAAGCACAGCTGATATATACTGGGACCAGCAGCTGGTGTAATGGCTATATCACTGGACTTCCATGTAGTTGACCACAGTTTGAGTCCCATATCTGGTGGCTTAAACTCACACCAGGTGCCTGTGCATATGTGCCTAAAATCCTGAGAGGAGAATGGAAGAGAAGGGATTGCGGTGTGGTTTATGGTACTCCTGAACCTGCGTCAAGCAATCTGTTTTGTTTTTGTTTTTTAACAAACTCACCATAGGTGATATTGAGGCATGCTCACGTTTAAAAACTCCATTTTTCTGAAGACCTTTCTAATAGCCTCTTTAAGGAAAACACAGAATATAGTAGATCTGGTATGAGTCACTCTAAGAAAATCTCCTTGAATAGAGCAGAGTGATTTCTTCATCTGGTTCTTGCAAACTGTGTAATCACAATTCCTTAGAGGTCACTGCAGCAATCCCATGCACATTTCCAGGGCTATAACATATAAATTAACTGAATTACATACACGTTTAGGAATTTTTCACCCATCTTGAACTTGTCTTTCTTTATACAAAGTTTTGGTCTTAAGAGTTTGTCAATTTCTTAATTAATCTAAATATTTTCAATACCAAGCACAGCTGATATATACTGGGACCAGCAGCTGGTGTAATGGCTATATCACTGGACTTCCATGTAGTTGACCACAGTTTGAGTCCCATATCTGGTGGCTTAAACTCACACCAGGTGCCTGTGCATATGTGCCTAAAATCCTGAGAGGAGAATGGAAGAGAAGGGATTGCGGTGTGGCCATCCCCCCTACGGGAGGTGATTTCTCGCTTTCTTTTTTTTCTCTCTGTCTTTCTGGTGAGTGCATGTGCCCTATAGCAAAAACCTCTCAAAAAAAAAAAAAAAAAGAGTTTGTCCATTTTATAGTATGTCTTTGAAATTGCTTTTACAATTCCTTGTAAACGAAAGCGTTGTACATAAAACATAGAAATATCCATAAGATTAATGAACCTAATAATGACAAAATGACCTTTTAATTGTTAAAAGGTATGTAGAATAATAGATGTAGACATATTCAGAGCACTATGCCCAAAAAAACAGTAATTCAGAAAATCTCAACTCAAAGGAAACTGCAGTAACTTTGTGTAATGTGGCTGGTTGAGGGAGGGAAGAGACAATGAGATTATTTTGAACAAATAAATTTATTACCTTCAGAAAAATAAATGCCTGAGTTAAAAAAGTAACCGGTGTCCTTTATGTTATTAGTAAATCTAAAATAAATGAGCTTGCCCATTTATGTCAGGGAAATTTGTCTTTTTAATTTTTGCTGTTTTTGTTACAGAGTGCATGTGCTTTCCAGAGACAGAAAAAGAGAGAGACAGAAAGTGAGAAATCACCTCCCACACTACAATGTGGCCACACCACGATCCCTTCTCCATTCTCCTCTCACAGTTTCAGGCTTGCATGTACATGTACATGCACTTGTCATGATTTTCAAGGTGCTGGGTGGAGGACTTAAACCACAGTCAAGCCATGTGGGATCCAGCAGCTTAACCTCCATGCCACCTGCTGGCCCCATAAATTTGGTTTTAATTTCTGAGTTTGTTCCTTATTGTCTGTGTGTTATTTAAGAAGTGCATAATGACTTTTCTGTATGAGTTTCATTCAAAGTAAAAATACTTTACTTAAAAAATACTATCTAATTGTCACCCAGGCTCAAATATAGCTCACCAACCATTCATCTATTCTGCCTTTGAAGTGAAATTATCCAGAATTTTTATTGCGGGAGTTACTGGAGAAATGGGTTAGCCTTTCCTTAGGAATGTAATTAATCAGCAGGTAGTGTAGTGGTTAAGACTCTGCACTTCCACATGGCTGACTGTGATTCGAGTACCAGACTTGGTAGCTTGCAACTCACACAAGATGTGTGTGTGTGTGTGCTCAAAATCCTGAGAGGAGAGTGGAAGAGAAAGGATGCAACATGGCCATCCCCCTGGGGTGGGATCAACATGGGCCACCCCCTGGGGGGGGGGGGAGAGATATCTCACTTTCTGTCTATATATCTCTCTCTGTCTCTCTGTCAAACACACAACCCTTATAGAAAAAATCTCTAAAAAAATGTAATAATCTGGAGCTGGCCAAGTGTCTTAGAAGTTAAGTGAGCTAGGTCCCCGATGGCTGACCACTGTTCAAACCTCAGGCCTG
This sequence comes from Tupaia belangeri chinensis, assembly GCF_000334495.1. Taxonomy (NCBI): domain Eukaryota; kingdom Metazoa; phylum Chordata; class Mammalia; order Scandentia; family Tupaiidae; genus Tupaia; species Tupaia belangeri. The sequence goes on along the minus strand of NW_006159832.1, from coordinate 1,308,693 downwards.
GCAACCTGAAAAACATGCCACACATGTGGAACTACCTGCCCAAACTCTCTGCAGGCTGGAGAAATGAAGAAGGGATTGTGGAGTGATCATGACTAGTGAGAAAGTGCTTTCTCCCTCTTTTTCTCTATCTCTCTCAGGCAAGAACACACGCCCTCTGGCATTTTTTAAAAAAGGAAAGAAAAAAAATTAGGTGACAGGGACCAGCAGATTGCATAATGCTTACATCATTGAACTTCCACACAGTCAACCACCATTTGAATCCCAGATCCAGTGGCATAAAAATGCCAGATGCGTGTGCATGTGTGTCCAAAATCCTGAGAGGAGAATGGAGGAGAAGGGATTGCTGCATAGCCATTCCCCATGGGGAATGATTTCTCAGTTTCTATTTCTTTCTATCGCTGTCTCTCCAGGAAGCTCACATACATGCCCTATAGCAAAATATCTCTCTCCCAAAAGAAAGAAAGAAAGAAAGAAAGAAAGAAAGAAAGAAAGAAAGAAAGAAAGAAAGACAAAAAAAAAGAAAAAAATGTTATAATCTGCCTACCTATGTCTCTATATTCCAATAACCAATGTTGTCCATGACATGAGACAACTAGTCCCGGACAGTTTCTGCTCTCTGTATCCATTTACTTAACTCTATTATCCTATCCTGCCTCACCATCAACATTGCTAATTCCTCAAAATGCTTCCAGTTGCATGACACAGAGACACATTGACTTAAGGAGGGGAGAAGGGTTTTATGGCCCCAAAGATTACAGATTTCATTCCTCTCTGCCATTGTCTTCTTCTGGTGGTGTGGATTTACTCTTGACAGGTTCTCAACATACCACCCTCAGCAGCTCTATTCTTACATTCCGTTAGCTAGCAACGTGAGCAGATGATCTTTCTCAATACTCAATGACCATGAAACCTAGGGATAGTTAATCTCTGTGTCCAGTATCCAGGATATATGCTCCATATCCAAACTAGAGACAAGTCTTCAAATATGTGCCCACTATGTAGGCAGACAGCAGACAAGTTTGGTTTAGAAGAAAATCGGCAGTGTTAGCAGAAAAAGAGGGAATGACTGATGGCAAAGGCAAAAACAGCATCTGTCCAGTGCATTGTGAATTATAACGTCTACCTGAACTGATAAATAAATAATGGCTGGAACCATTATGAGTGACAGCATTCTTGTTCTGCAGACACCATAAATCTGGATAAAATAAGCAATTCCTTGGTGAGATGATAGAAGAATCCATCTTCTTTCACTTTACCAACTCAGTGAGGGCAGCAGCCTCTGAATTCTTGCTTTTCCTCACTACATTGTGGAGAGTGTCTAATGAACCATCAGTGATGTTATACAAAAATAGTAAAAACTTAAAATAAGGTGTGATATCAAAACCAACCTAAGATGGTCTTTCTTGCCACAGATGTGATTAATGTTCCTGCTGTAAGAAGTACCTTTTTGATTAACTTAATATATACTCTTCTTGATATTATGGATGACTAAACTTTTTAACTTTGTGGGGGAGTCATCTCTCTCACACACAAATGTGAATGCATTTTCTGGAGAAGAGGGAATTGATCAAATACTACGATGTACAGCTAATTTCTTTGGAAAATTTGCCATGAGTTACATGTGGCATTAAATGACATAATTTTAATAGAAGATTTTCTTTAGAAATGGAAAGCAGAGGAATTGGAATAATAACCTTTCTGACTGTTGTATCTTGAAACTATTTTAACAGCAGGGGAATACGAGAAAATGGGGAATTCTTGGGACTTTACCTCCAGTTCTTATAACAATGTAATTTAACAACAAAAAAAGCTACTTTTTCTGTCTTTTCTAAAGCCAGATTAACAATATAATTCTCTGCTTTTATTAGTTCTGTTAAAATAAGATAAATGTACAGGTTGCTAAAGATAAGCCCTACAAGTGTAGTGTGTAGATGTCAGCTTTATAGTCATAGTAGTAATAAAATCCATATGACTTTATTAGAGTGTCTGTGATTCACCAATATTCTAGCCAAGCCACTACTCTACTCTTAAGTCCCATATATAATTACTGCATTTTCATCTTTCTCACAAATTTGTTTATCATTTAGATAAATGCTACTGCTTGATTATGTTGGAGGGAAAGTAGACTCTAAGAGATTAATTCTCTTAAATTATCAGATGACTATAATTATGTAAGCAAAGTACAGGAAAATGTTACATAGAAACCTTTCTCTCCTTGTCTTTAGTCTCTAATAATAAGGAAAATGGGCCTTTCTTTTTATATACATACTCCCTAACATGAAGAACTAATGTTAATTACTAAAATATCACAATGTTTCACCTGACTTGACCAAACTTCAAACAATCTCTATAAAGATATATCATAGGAGTGATAAATGAATTCAGTAAATTTGCAGGATGCAAGGTCAACATACAAAAGTCTATACTATTTTTATATATCTACAATGAACAGACTGAGACAGAATTGAAGAAAGCAATCCCATTTACAATAGCTACACAACAAATAGTTTGCCGAGTAAGAATTCTAATTGAATGGATCAGCGGTTGGCATAAAGGCTATGTCATTGGACTCCCATGTAGTCGACTATGGATTGAGTCCCAGACCCGTTGGCTTAAAGTCAGGCTGGGTGCGTGTGCATGCATGCCCTAGATCCCAAGAGGAGAATGGAGGAGAAGGGATTGAGGCATGGCCATGCTCCCTGGGGGATGACTTCTCATTTTTTTGTCTCTCCGTCAAACCCCTATAGCAAAAACCTCTCCATAAAAAAAAGAGAAAAAAAAAAGAAAAGGAAGAAGAAAAGGAAAGAAAAATAAATCTAATTGAAGAGGTGAAAGACCTCTACAAGGAAAACTATGGAAAACTGAACAAAGAAACTGAGTATAGTACAAACAAAAAAAGAAAGGATATCTTATGCTCTTGAATTTGAAGAATCAATATAATCAAAGTGTCAGTTCTACCCAAATTAAAATTCAGTGTGATTCTTAACCAATTATCTGAGACAGTCTTCACAGAAGTAGGAAAAATGCAATTACAAAATTTGTCTGGAACCATGAAAGACCTTGTGTTGCCAAGGCAATACTGTACTTCTCCTCCCCCGAGAAGATGTAGTGGGCATCTCACTACCTGACTTTAAATTATATTACAAAACAGTTATATTCAAAATAGCATGATATTGGCACAAAAATAGTTACATAGATCAATGGAGCAGAACAGAGAATCCTGAATAAGGCAATGCAGTGGAGAAAAGAAAGTCTTTTTAGCAAATGGTATTGGAAGAATTGGATATCCATTCCCTAACATGAAGAACTAATGTTAATTACTAAAATATCACAATGTTTCACCTGACTTGACCAAACTTCAAACAATCTCTATAAAGATATATCATAGGAGTGATAAATGAATTCAGTAAATTTGCAGGATGCAAGGTCAACATACAAAAGTCTATACTATTTTTATATATCTACAATGAACAGACTGAGACAGAATTGAAGAAAGCAATCCCATTTACAATAGCTACACAACAAATAGTTTGCCGAGTAAGAATTCTAATTGAATGGATCAGCGGTTGGCATAAAGGCTATGTCATTGGACTCCCATGTAGTCGACTATGGATTGAGTCCCAGACCCGTTGGCTTAAAGTCAGGCTGGGTGCGTGTGCATGCATGCCCTAGATCCCAAGAGGAGAATGGAGGAGAAGGGATTGAGGCATGGCCATGCTCCCTGGGGGATGACTTCTCATTTTTTTGTCTCTCCGTCAAAACCCTATAGCAAAAACCTCTCCATAAAAAAAAGAGAAAAAAAAAAGAAAAGGAAGAAGAAAAGGAAAGAAAAATAAATCTAATTGAAGAGGTGAAAGACCTCTACAAGGAAAACTATGGAAAACTGAACAAAGAAACTGAGTATAGTACAAACAAAAAAAGAAAGGATATCTTATGCTCTTGAATTTGAAGAATCAATATAATCAAAGTGTCAGTTCTACCCAAATTAAAATTCAGTGTGATTCTTAACCAATTATCTGAGACAGTCTTCACAGAAGTAGGAAAAATGCAATTACAAAATTTGTCTGGAACCATGAAAGACCTTGTGTTGCCAAGGCAATACTGTACTTCTCCTCCCCCGAGAAGATGTAGTGGGCATCTCACTACCTGACTTTAAATTATATTACAAAACAGTTATATTCAAAATAGCATGATATTGGCACAAAAATAGTTACATAGATCAATGGAGCAGAACAGAGAATCCTGAATAAGGCAATGCAGTGGAGAAAAGAAAGTCTTTTTAGCAAATGGTATTGGAAGAATTGGATATCCATCTGTAGAAAAATGAAACTGGACTCCTCTCACTATTAACTAGAATTAACTCAAAATGGATCAAAGATTTAAATATAAATCCTCTAACTATAAAACTATTCATAGAAAATGTAGGAGACACTTTTAAAGACATTGAAGTAGGAAAAGATTTCTTAGATAAGATACCTAAAGTACAGACAGTAGCCCCTAAAATAGACCAGTGGGATTAGATCAAGCTAAAAAGCTTCCTCACAACAAAGGAAACTGTAACTAGTGTGAAAAGACAACCCTCAGACTGGGAGAAAATATTTGCAAATTATTTCTCAGAAAAGGGCTGATATCTAGAAAATATCAGAAACTCAAACAGCGTGCCCATTAAAAAATGAATAACCCAATTTAAAAATGAGCAAATGAATTGAATAGACAACTCTCCAAGGAAAACTTAAGAATAGTCAAGAGATGGGACCAGCAGATGGTGTAATGGTTACATTGCTAGACTCCCACATATTTGTCCATGGTTCAAGTTCTGGACCTGGGTGGCTTAAAACTCACACTGGGTGTGCATATGTGTGTGCCTAAAATCCTGAGAGAATGGAGGAAAAGGGACTGCAGCATGACCATCCCCTCTCAGAAGTGATTTCTTGCTTTCTGTCTCTCTGTCTCTTCAGTGAGTGCACACAGCCTATAGCAAAAATATCTCTAAAAAGAAAAATAATGGGCAAGAGACATGAAAAAATGTTCAAAGTCTCTTGTCACAAAGGAAATGCAAATCAAAATCACAATGAGATACCACTTAATCTCAGTTAGAGTGGCTAAGATAAAAAAGAACAAGTGCTGGTATGGCTATGGTGAAAGGGGAATTTTCTTACACTGTTTCTGGGAATGTAAATTAGTCTAACCTATGTGGAAAGCAACATGGAGGTTTCTCAAAAATCTACAAATAGAACTTTCATATGACCTAACAATATCCCACCTTTTGAGAAGGATAGGAAAACAATCAGAAAGACACTTGCACATCCATATTTTTTGTAGCATTATTTAAAATTGCTAAAACATGGAATCAACCTATGTTTCCAAAAACTGATAACTTGTTTGAAAACTATGGAACATATATATTGTGGACTCTTACACACCTATAAGAAGCAATGAGATCCTATCATTTGACTCAAAATAGATGAATATAAAAGACTTACTGTTGAGCCAAATGAGCCAGATTTTGAAAGATACATATTGTAAATCCCCACGCAATTTGTACTGAGTACTGTGGCAGAGGGTGAGAGACTTGAAAATTTGATAGAGAACGGATGGGTGTAAATGCTAGAGACGGTAAGGGTGAAGAATGGATGGTAGAGTGGGTAGTGGAGGGTGGATATGAAGTGCAAGAAGAGGAAATATATGACAGATGGAAAAAATATAAACTGCACAATTGAATTAAATAGATGTAAAGTGTACTGTTGAATTAAATAAATATAAAAATGTAAAGGGCTATACACTGTTGAATTAAATGAATAAATAATAAAATACAAGTTGACTTTGGTCTAAAATAAATAAATAAATAACAGTGTTGACATAGAAAGAAAGGGAGATTAAAATACAGTAACTTGATTCTAGGGAGGGTTTTAGCTAGTTGACACTCAGTACAATATACACTTGGTCTTGTAGTTTTTTAATCATTCAGAAGTTTAATACAATACAATTTAAAATACAGTGAAGAAATTTATTCTTATAGTTACTTTAAAGTTGGGATGGAGAAGGGAGAGTCTAATTTTCTAAACATTTTGCAGGAAAGAAAGAATATTACTTTAATTTTAGAGCTAAAGGATCTCAGAACTATCTTGTTCAAAACTTATTTTTCTGACAGGGAAATATAGGTACAGACGTGAAGTAATTTGTACAATGTCATGTCCCTTTCATGTGTCTGAATCAGGCTGAGAACATAGGTCTTCTCATTCCCTTTCCAGACTTCTTTCTACCCACCAGGTTGCATCCAAGAAATAAATATATCTCAATATGGTTTTGTACAGGGATCTTATTTGAAGGGCTGGGCAGTTTTGAAATACTGTTAGAAGAAAAGTAACAGGGGAAATCTAAGCCACCAAGGAGAGCAATTAGAATGCAAACAGATTTGATCTGTCCAAAAGAAGGCACTTTAGAAGAAGCTTGTGCTCATTAACCACATCCTTCGCTACCCAGGCCGACAGAGCAGCAGTCTCCACTGTGTCAGCCCCAAGTTTACCGCCAACAGCAGCGACTCTGATGATGAAAGCAATTCAGCCCCGGGTAACCCCTTGGCTGTCTCATTGTCTAGGATCTGGAGATGGAAGAAAGACACAGACATTCCATCATCTTGAAATGCACTTTGAATATTTTTGAGAAACAATTGTTGGGGAGCTAAACTTCTAAATCTCGAAGGCTGTGCCACAGAGGGAAGCTTTCCATCAAAGCCAAGTACACACGAAGGGGCTGGGAAATGGCAAACTTGGGAGAAAATTACAGCATTTTCTGAGATCAGTCTTCAAGAAAATCATTTCCACAGAGAGAGCTTTGCTGCACAGGAAGAGCTGGCCTTTCAAAATGCAAGATTTAACATTCAGTTTAACAACTTTCAAATGTATGTATATTGGAGGTTTGCAATGCTACCTGCAAAAGCACTGCTACTTTTGGTGAAGAAAGTAGTTTCTTTCCTGCTATTGTAAGTAAAAACATTTTAGCTTAGCTGCAAAAAACACAAATATTTTTATATATGGTTTTATTTATATATGTTATTTTATATCCATAAGTATAAAAATAAGACATATATATCAACAATAATGTGGACAACGTATTTATTAACTTTTTTCCTTAAAATTGTTTTTGCTTTTATAATCTAACTTAATCTATACTCTGTAGAGCAATTATTGTAGTCCCGATTTTATAGATAATAGAACTGAGGCCAATCCCAGAGCAATTATTGTAGTCCCGATTTTATAGATGTTAGAACACAGGCCAATCCAATATTGTTTGTTTTGATACCTTCATTCCATGGTTTATCTTTAATATGTTTGGTACGCAAGAGAAAATTTTGTGTTCTTAAAATATCTCCACACTTTTTTTTATTGCCACAGGAATAGAAACATAGATATATTGTTAATTTTAAGTAATTATATAGCTATACTAGTTTGATGAATCCTTCCCAATGACAGAAGAGTAGAGATGTGGGGAAGATTATGAGAAAAATATCTCCAAATCTTATATTCTATCTAATTTATTATCCTAACTTTGTGTTGACTCTCAATACATACCTCTAATGGGTAGAAAATTAAAGAGAAGTAGAAAAAAATGAAAAATTCCAGGATTCCTTTACTCCCTCAACACAGATGCACCTTCATCCCTGAAGATTACAGGGGAACGTGGGGTTTATACTAGGTTATCTTCAGGATGAAAAGTTTGCAAAAATTCAAAGCCTAGAGATCACTAGGTTTTATGGTCACTAAAGTTTATATTGTAAATGAAATAAAATGCATAGTATAGAAGGTTTGTAGTCGATATAAGTAAGGCTTAAGAATTATGAATATGCGAAATTGGTAGTTCTATACACATGCACACCCTCACATAAGTTACGTGTGTGTGTATGTGTGTATGTGTGTGTGTCTACGTGATGTTATTTCAGTCCAGCTATCTCATAGGACAGAAGTACGGTGTAGGCAAGATTTTCGAGGCTGAAATTACTGATTCATGGCTTTAAGGGATAAACTTTCTTTCTGCAGGCACAATTGTTATCCTTAGGTTTTTTAAACATTAATCCATAGAAATGAGTACTTGTATCCTGTTCATTACTTTGCCAGATTCTCATTGTTACTGGGCCTTCTGTTTCCCACTGCCTGAAAACCTTATAAGCATATCATTCAGATTCCATCAAGGAGAAGGGAATCTGTGTGTATCATTGACTGACCCATGATTGTAGGATCCCGAGATTAATTGTTCTGCACAGAGAGTAATCTAGTGCTTATAACTGTGTGCATAGAATCTTAGGATGGATCTTAAGGCAGTTTATGGACTAAATTGGCCTGTTCATTTTTTCTGGGTTCTACACAATTGTCTTTTGATTGCCAATGTTAGATTGAACCTAATGGTGATTCCATTAAATTATATCTGTGTCTATATCTATGTATATGAAATACATGTGTGTGTGCATAAATAAATAATTCATACTATATAATATATAGTATAATTAATACTATGATTAGTGCATAATATAATTTTATATTTATATATATAAATATAAAATATTTTAAAAAGAAATTTAGGAAAACCAATAAAGGAATGAGGTACAAGAAAAATCTTGGTTTCAGTCTTATTGTAATCTTGTACTGAGAAACTAGTGTAACTAATATATGAGTATGATGAAATTATGTAACATGCTTCACAAACTTGTTTCAATGTGAATTCATAGATTTTGCAGTTCTTATAACACTCACTAGTCTGTGCATACATTTTCAGCCTATTTATGTAGTGGTCACATGACTTTAAAGCAGTATGTTCTGCCAGTAAGAATACTTAAAAACTTGTGAATAGTTTAACACTATGTGAAATAAAATGTATGTACTAATTTCTGTATGCCTCCTTTCTGTTGATTATAAGGACATATATCCTTGTCTAGTATTTCAAAATGATGGACGTGAAGTTGAAGTTGAAATTCAATAGCTCTTTGAAACTTCACAATTGTAAAATGTCAGATCCAGGGACTGAATTTGAATCTTTTTGTTCTTACAGCACTCATTTTACCATATGACATTTTTAAACATAAGCAAAATGGAACACAATTAGTGTTTTTTAAAGAACATTTTAAATAGAATTATTTATTTCTTTAATTCAGTTTGTTATTATAATTAGTATTATTATTTTAATTTTATTTTAATTTAAAAACAAGAAAGCAAGACTTCAGGTCCAGGACTTGAACCATAATAGGCCATTTGGGAATCCAGCACTCTTAACCACCATACCACCTGCTTGCTGGCCCACAATTAGTGTTTTTTATGGACTAGTGGCTAAATCTCTTATGGTGGGTTAAAAGTAAAATAAGGTACATTAAAATAATGTAACTGAGCTTTGGATATCATTTTACTGAGACTAAAATAATCCAAGGTAATGTATAAGCCTTTCCAAATCATAAATCAAATTCTAAGTAAATATACCTCATAAGTAATGAGGTGTCATACTGTGTGTATTAATCTGCTTAGGAGCCTTTGTCCAAATGGAATACAGCTGTATTAGATAGAGAAATGCTAGATAATATAAAAAGTAAAATTAAAATCAGAGGTATAAGATAATTAATTATTTTTTTTTGAGAGGTTTTCGCTATAGGGCGCATGTGCTCGCCAGACAGACAGAGAGAGACATAGAGACAGAAAGCGAGAAATCACCCCCCAGAGGGGATGGCCACGCCGCAATCCCTTCTCCTCCATTCTCCTCTCGGGATTTTAGGCACACATGCACACACGCCCGGCGTGAGTTTTAAGCCACCGGATCCAGGACGCGAACCGCGGCCGACTACGTGCGAGTCCAGTGACATAGCCATTATGCTAACTGCTGGTTCCCTATTTTTTGTACAAGTGAAAGTATGGTATCGTGTCCTGGAGAGTCTGGTTACATGTGGTTTCCATTCACAGGGAGACTCAACATCTGCATTCCTTCTATTCTTGTTTTTCCTTTTTATTTTTGGAGAGATTTTCGCTATATGGCACGTGCACTCGCCAGACAGACAGAGAGAGACATAGAGACAGAAAGTGAGAAATCACCCCCCAGGGGGGATGGTCACACCGCAATCCCTTCTTCTCCATTCTCCTCTGGGATCTTGGGCACACACGCACATGCGCCCGGCGTGAGTTTTAAGCCACCGGATCCAGGACGCGAACCGCGGTCAACTACATGGGAGTCCAGCGACATAGCCATTACACTAACTGCTGGTTCCCTGCATTCCTTCTATTCTGAGGTTCTATCAGTTCCCAGGTCCTCATTGCTGTAGGATGCTGACTTTTGAAGATAAAGAGAGAAAAGAGAAAAAGTGAAAGGTTTTTTAAAGACCTTGACTCAGAATTGACTCAATTTCACTCTCATGTTCCAGCGGTGAAAACTGGTCACAAAACCACAATTAGATACAAGGAGCTAGGGAAATACAGTCTTTTAAATATAGTCCACATATTTTCTGGCAATTTTCCGGACTTATGATCTTGTCTGCTGTCTCAGCGTTTCATTGCCTATTTCCAAAATCTTATTTCATGCAGAGAAATAACACCATTCTGTGCTATACTAGAGCCACAGATGAGAAGGATGGTATACAACAAAATCCTTAGGGAGCCTGGGTTCAAAAATCACAACTTTTTCTTAAAAGTTGTGTCCCTATGGACTTCTTTTTTTTCCTCTTTCTTTCTTTCTTTCTTTCTTTCTTTCTTTCTTTCTTTCTTTCTTTCTTTCTTTCTTTCTTTCTTTCTTTCTTTTTCTTTCTTTCTTTCTTTTTTATTGAGAGGTTTTTGCTATAGGACGCGTGTGCTCGCCAGACAGAGAGAGATAGAGAGACAGAAAGTAAGAAATCACCCCCCAGGGGGGATGGTCATGCCGCAATCCCTTCTCCTCCATTCTCCTCTCAGGATCTTGGGCACGTACGCACAAGTGCCCAGTGTGAGTTTTAAGCCACCGGGTCCGGGACGCAAACCGTGGTTGACTACGTGGGAGTCCAGCGACATAGCCATTACGCTAACTGCTGGTCCCAGGACTTCTGATTAAAATGTAAGCCTCAGTTTCCCCCAAGTAAAGAATCATTTGACATATGATTAATGCAAGGCCGTGGGGAGGGTGGTGGATTGAGGGAGGCTGATGTCATATGTACAGCTGTCTTATGTGACAGCAACAATATATTTTCATTTGCTATTTCATTTGTTCCTCACAGCACTAGTAAGAGTGGTTGATGAGAAAATATTTTATACAAAGCCATGTGTTAGCAACATGAAAAAAAGTTGTGTGTGTGCATGGACATTCTATTCTTGCCTGTATTTTATTAAGAAGAAAATCCCTGTGTAATCCAGGCCCTTTTGAACAGGTATTTCGGAAGATCACACCATGTAATAATTCTGTTTGAAAAATCAATTGTACAGTAGGCTCATTGTTTGGCATTTTTTGTGTTGTAACATAATTTCCCTAATAGTTCTGTGAGATAGGAACATCATTCCCACATTACCAATAAAAAACTTGAAATTCAAGAGATTTCCCTAATAGTTCTGTGAGATAGGAACATCATTCCCACGTTATCAATAAAAGACTTGAAATTCAAGAGAGAATTCTATTTTCAATATCAAACTCATGCCTCTCTGAGAAAAAACACTCTTTTCTTTTAATTATGTCACAAATCTTGCCCTAAAATGGATTTCTTGACTTCTGACACAGGCTGATGCAAAATATCAGATAGAACCAGACCTTTCTTTCTTCTCTCTCTCTCTCTTTTTTTTTTAACATTTAATTACGGCACATTATTATAGCATACAAAATGAATTTTCCAACCATGAAAACCTTGTATTAAACAGCCAATGATATTACCATGCACATTATCATCAACAGATAATTTTACATTTTTGTGTCCATCAAATATTTTGCTTTTGTAGTTTTTCCTCCTTATTTCTTTCCTCCCAGCTCCCATTGCCCAACCTCTTCCCACTCTGTCTCTCATATCCACACCCAATTGCTTTTTTCTTTTTCTTTCTTTCTTTCTTTTTTTTTTTTTTTTTTGCCATGGAGTGCAAAGGCTCACTAGAGAGACAGAGACAGTGAGAGGGAAAGTAAGAAATCACTTCCCTTTGGAGGGATGGTCACACCACAATCCCTTCTCCTCCATTCTCCTACTGGAATTTTGGGAATGCCCCATGTGTTTTAAGCTGCCAGGTCTAGGACTAGAACTGTGGTTGGCCATGTGCAAGTCCAGTGCCTTAATCACCACACCATCTGCTGATCCTGCTCTCCATGCTTTTATACTTTCCGGTCTTTCAGTTTCTGCCATAGAGTGCAGATATTCGGTATATATTAAGTGGGGACATACAATGCCTCTCTTTCACAGTCTGCCTTGCTTCACTTAGCATTAAATCTTCCTCCTGTTTGAAGGGGTGTGCACTTAATTTACCATTACTTCTACAATCCTCTGAGTCTCATCACCTATTATAATTTGGGTGAGAGTGAGGCTAAATACAGGCATGGATATATGGTTTTTATTTAATCAGATAATGAAAAGGATGCATTTTGGGACATAACACACATTGCAGTGACCCAAATTGCTTATGCTATTTCATGTTTTTGTAGGATACCACTTAATTTACCATTATTATTCAAAGTAACTTCATTTTCCCCAGTAGAGTACTGAAAATTACTGTAACTTATAATTTTATGGTAATTATACTGAGAACTCACATAATTAGTTTAGCAGGATCACTGTTCTATTTATTTTTCCAAAAGAAACACATCCTTAGCAGAGAAAACTCTTGTGTGGAATTAAAGTTTCTGTTGGTATCTATACAATGGATGGCATCTCAATAAACATTACTTTTTTATAATTTCCTCTCTGAAATAGTCTCTCTGGCCGCATTGAGGAAACATCTAAGTTTAAATTAGATTAATTCTAGGAATGCAGGTATGCCTAGAACACTCAGCCATACTTATATGAGATGAAAAGAAGTGTTTGCATGTATTTGATTTCAAGCTGTCATCCCTAATGTGCACTTATTCAACAAACAACTTGCATTCACAAGACACACCTGAGCCCTCCCTTTCTTCTCCATCTTGTTTGGTGACCCCCATCTACCTATGCTCTTTAGTCACACGATTTGGTGTCCACCTTACATTTTTACTGTTTGAAAGCAACTACAGTCTCCCTTGTCCAGTTTAGTGAGAACTGTACATTGGACCTTATGATTGTCATACGTCTTCCTCTCCTTTTCCGTTGTTACTGCCTTAATTCAGGTGCTCATTACTTCTGGGTTTACCCAAGGTCTCCTTGAGAACCTGCAATCTATAGAGATAATTACTCCAGTCTTTGTGCCTCAGGCATACTTGTACATATCTTTAGAATAACAAAATCTGAAAATGTGTTAGCAAGAAAATAGAGCAACAGACACTCATATTCTGTCAGTCTAAACCTGAATGTGGACTGGCATTTTAGAGAGGAATTTGGTAATACTGTGTAAAGTTGAAGATGATTATGTCCCACAGCCAGGATAGTCCACTTTTAAGTTATATTATTAAAAGTAACTCTCAGGAATCTGTGCAAGTAGGAATGTATGAAAAAGTTCATTGCAGTATTGATTATAACATCAAAAAATAAGAAATAATCCAAGGCCATTTAACAAGAGAATGCATAAATAAATTAGTGTTTTATACAAAGTCATAGTGAACACATGTGACATGATGTAACCTATAAATTACCGTGTCAACACTGTAGTCTTAAACAGACAATGTGGGATAAGAGAAAGTCAGCTGCAGAGGAAAATAAAATTAAAACACTTCCCTACCAATATCAAGTCATATTTTGAATAAATACATAGTAAAATATCTAGAATTGTTTTTATATTTTTTTCCTAATTTTCCATCTTGCAAAGAACAAATGAATGACTTAACCAGATGTAGGAGTATGTCACAAATATATTTTTGGTGCCTAGGAAGGTGAAATGTTTAATTTCAAGTGGAATTAGTGAACTTTGCTCTACAGCTTTGATTCATGGGAGAAGGTGGGACTCAGGATACAGAACCCAAAATATTCTTCTTCTGCCTGTTGATTAGTTGGTTATTATGAGAAACTGCAGACACAGGAATAGCTCCGGAAAGTTGCCCTTTTAAAAAGAAATTTATAGTTACGAAGAAGAAAATGTTATTAGTAAAAGTACTGTATCAAGAAATGGGATGTTCTAAACAACTTTTATCACTGGGGAAAGTTATCTGCCTAATAAGGGAAACTTTATTGACCCTCCCATAACATGTCCCCACCAAACAATGAAAGTCCCAATCCTTTATTCCATTCTGTAGCTCAGGATGCTATCTAAGCACCAATCATAAGTTCTACTTTGCATCTACTATTTCTGCAGGATGTCCATATGTATGTACATAATTAAATATAGTTTTCTCTTATTAATCTGCCTTCTGCCAATATAATTTGCAGCCCAGCAAAAGAACCTAGAAGGATATAGAAGGCCATTTTGTTTTTATTCTCTACGGAGGTGAGAGTCAATGAATTAATTCTTTTCCTTTCTTTCTCTGAATTTACTGCCTAAAGTGCAACTTGATGACTTACTGATAAACAAAATCTCAGGATCAACGCTGTTTTTTTTTTTTTTTTGAGAGGTTTTCGCTATAGGGCACATGCGCTTACCAGACAGACAGAGACAGACAGAGATACAGAAAGCGAGAAATTACCCCCCAGGGGGGATGGTCACACCGCAATCTCTTCTCCTCCATTCTCCTCTCGGAATCTTGGGCACGCACGTACACGTGCCCAGTGTGAGTTTTAAGCCACCGGGTCGGGGATGCAAACCGCAGTCCACTATGTGGGAGTCCAGCGATATAGCCATTACGTTGCCTGCTGGTTCCCAGGATCAACACTGTTATCCGTAGTGGCAGCCAACTAGATCTCAGAACGACATTGACTCTCCTTTCCTCTTGACTTCACTCTCCCTGGCCCTTCATTCTGTTCTTTGAATTGTACTCTCTAACACATTTACCTAGGTGTTGTTTTCTGGGGATCTCAGTCTAAAACAAAGAGAATTCACAACTGGCATTATTTACAGATAAAATAAATGATGAAATAAACAAATAAATGATAAATAAAGTTTGAAAACAGATAAGAGTGCACTAGCAAGACTTTTAGCTATGATAGAATGGATCTCCTGGGTTTTCTCTGCTGATACCACTCACACATCACATGTGCTTATTGCCACCTCTCATCCAGTGATGGTTAGAGTGAGAGGACAGACAGGCCTGTGTCTGAGTGTTTCAGTGCCATGCCATGCTGCCTTCATGAATGCTATTTTGCTCTATGTTTGTATCTTTAGCAAGTGAACTTGGTACTGCCCAAACCTAATAAAGCCTTTTAAGTATGACCAACAATTAGAGTAGAGCCAATTTTGATGGTTTTGTATTAAGGCATACAATATTTAGATCAAAACACTATACATATAAGAGAAAGCAATGTAAAATACGAAAATATAAAGGCAGTAGCAGAGAAATTAGAGCATATCAAGGTTCGTGGTCAGCAATACATCAAAAGGAAAGGCAAACCAATTGACAAGCCAATATTCACACAAAACTATTGACTAAAGTCTGTAGTTTATACTAGGGATCACTTTTGGTGTATTCCATGAACTTATGGAATTGTGTTGACAAATTTAACATATTGTTGAAATATTAGGAGAAGACATCTGGAACACCCAAAAGTAAAGGATTAATATCTAGAATGTCAAATGAAACCCTGCAAATCTGTGAAAATACATGTGATTCCAATTTAAAGCATGGCAAGGGAAACAAATAGAAAATCTGCAAAATGAAAATCTGGAAGAATAGCAAGTACATGAGAAATGACTGAAAAGTACAAGGAAGTAGAAAATCAATAGAAAAGCCCTTGAAGTCAATAAATTACACTGATTTTTAAATCTAGAAAACCCCCAAATAGTAAAATTTAAACAAAATTTAAAATTGATTCATAAAGTACAATTTAATGCCATAATATGTTAAATTTTAAGTTATATGATGATTAAGGATAAAAACGTAACATGAATGTCAAATAAAATCATGTCTTCCTTCAGATACAGAGAACAGTGTTCTGATAGATTTTATAGTAGTAGGTCAAGTGATAGATAATCCAAGGAGATCAAATACAAGAAAAGAGGTGAGAAAATAAGATTAAGCCATGCTATAGACTTTGCTAACCAATTCATTTTTGAAATTTCATTTAGTAGAAAATTTTTGAGTACTTCTGGGTTTACAGAAAAGTTGAATAGTACAGAGAGTTCGTAAATGCCTCGTTATTTCCATTTGCATTTTACTCTGTATTAGTATCTTGCATTAGTATGGTGTATTTGCTACAATTGACAAACCAATATTCACATGTCATTATTGACTAAAGTCTATAGTTTACACTAGGACTCACTTCGGTCATATTCTATGAATTTTGATATATATGTAATGACATGTATCCATTCTTGTAATATCATACAGAATCATAGTTTCACTACTCTAAAAATTTTCAGTGCTCTGACTATTCATCCCTGTCTTTCCTGCAACCCCGGGTAACCACTAATCTTTTTCAATTGGCCTTTGGTTATGTCTTCTAGTATGTTACGCAGTCATAATTAATAGAAAGCTTTTTAAGACTGACTTCTTTCATTTAGTAGTGTGCATTAAAAAAATCATTTTATTGGGGACTAGCAGTTGGCATTATGGCTTAGGTCGTTGGACTCCCATGTAGTCGAACACGGTTTGTGTCCCAGACCCAGTGGCTTAAACTCACGCTAGGGCATATTCGTGCTTACCCAAGATCCTAAGAGGAGAATGGAAGAAAAGGGATTGCAGTGTGACCATCTCTCCCCACCACCCCAGGGAATGATTTCTGGCTTTCAGTCTCTCTGTTGCTCTCTGTCTTTTTGGAGAGCACACACACCCTATAGCAAAAACCTTGCCAAACCAATTAAAAATGTATTTAGTTTCATTTGTTATTATTATCTTTCAATTTTGACCAGAAAGAGAGAGAGAGGGAAAGTGAGAAAGCAAGTTGCCAGGTGCAGGGAATTGCAGTGAGTCATGTGGGGATCTAGTACTCGAACCACCATGCCACCTGCAGGCTCCCGGTAATATACATTTAAATGTCCTCCATATCTACTTTAGCTTGATAGCCCACTTCTTTTTATTCCTGAATAATAGTTCAAGGTATGGATATGGCACAGTTTATTAGTTTTTAGGACATCTTTATTGCTCCCAAATTTGGCAATTATTAAAAAATGACATAAATGTCTGCATGTAGGTAACTATGTTTTCAATACCTTTGGATAAATACCAAAGAGCATGAGTGTTTGCTGGCTCTTATGGTAAGAGTGTGCATAGTTTTATAGGAAACTGCCAAACTGTCTTTCAAAGTGGATGTTGCATTTTGCATCCCGCCAGCAATGCGTGAGAGCTCTATTGCTCCATATCCTCAACAGAATTTGGTGTTGTCAGTGTTTTGGATTTCCACCATTCTCTTAGGTGTGCAGTGGTTATGTTTTTGGTATTTTAATTTGTAAGTTCATAACATATTATGTGGAGCATCTCTTCTTATGTATACCCAATCCTTTCTGAAGCTTCTCTTCACTTTACTAGCCTGTTGTAGATCTTTCCAAAATGATTCTAGTAGGAAAATTACTTTCTTTTTGCTCCTATGTTATCCTATCTGAGAAATGTCTGTGTTTTCTAAAAATACCTACCAAGAACTGCATACATTTCAGTAATAATTTTTGTAACCGTTATCTTTGTGAACGCAGTTTACTTATTTCGGTGTTTGTGTCAGGGCTTATTTCTAATTAATTTCCCTTGGTTTCATTAGGAAAAGTCTTTCAGAAGTGTTGTAAAAGCTCAGAGAGGCACAGATGTAATTAGGCCTTCTCTTTCTCATGTGAGTGATTACATTCCTATTTTATGCAGTTACATGCCACATGCACACAGATCACCTCTAACTCCTTGTCTCTGTCTTCTTTTTTCTTTTAAATTCTGCACCTGTATTTAGGGTACAGAATAAAAGCACAAATAAGTTTGAGTACATTTTCTTTCTACCTCTCTAGGCTCCATCGCATCATCTCAAATTTTAGAGACTGAATGGATCATCAGTTTACTCATTCATTAAATTAGAAACTTGTTATCTTTCTCTCTACCTTATGTCTCAAGTCCAATTACTTAAAAATCCTTATAAGAGTTTCTGATGACTACTGTCAACATATTCCCTCTGTGATTACCTTCTTTGACTTTCACAGTTTTTTTGGACTACTGTTCTCCTCCCACATTGTTATAATAGTCACCGAGGAGCATAATGTTCAAGGGCTTCCTGATCAGCTTCAGCTCACCTCCTACCCTCTACTGCATCACTCTTCACATCTGAAGATCCAAGGTGCTGCTCTCTTAGGAATGCTCACTGCAGCCTGGAGTGTCAGATGCTTTCAGATAGCCAGGACTCCCTGAGCCTTCATCTAAGAACATCTTCCTCACTCACCTGCCCCTCAAAACTTGGTGAAGTACTTTTCACTCCTTAAAGGCCTTCCATAAAGTGTTCTGTAAAACAGCTACATGGAATTCATCAGTCTCTCCTCTTGCTGTGAACCGAATGTGTTCCACCAAATTCATGTGATAGAAACTTAATCTCCAGTGCACCAATGTGGAGATGCCAGATGTTTAAAAGATGGTTAAGTCACATCTTAATCATCTCTTAAACATCTGAATAAGGTGGAAGGGTAAGACAGGTGAGAACAAGAGCAAGAATGAGAACAAGAGGGTTCAGCCCTCATGGATGAATTAATGCTGTTATTGAGAGAGTGGGTTATTATTATGGGAGTGGGGATCTGATAAAAATGTGAGTCAGGATTCATCCCCTCTACCCTCGTTAACTCTCTATCCCTATCTCTCTTGCTCTCTCCCTCTTTTGCCTTTCCATCTTCTTCCATGGGATGCCATAAGGTAAAGGTTCTTAGCTGCTGGTGCTGTTCTCTTGGGCTTCCCAGCCTTCAGAACAACAATATAAAACAACAATATAAATTTATGCTCATTATCTATTATTCAGTTTCAGGTATTTTGTTTTGAAAGAATAAAACAGATGAAGATACTTCTGTTAGGGGATAATACAGGATTCCTAATCTTTTTTTTAATAATATTTAACTTTGTATATGTAAATATTGGGATTCATTATTGTTTCTTCTGCCAGCTAGTTAGCTTCTCAAGGGTATATGTTTAGGCCCTGTCTCCTCTTTACTAGTATCCTCAGCACAGCATATGGCACTTGGAAAACACTAAAAAATCTACCTGACAAAAAGGAATAAATGAATACATGACTAGGAATAGTTCAATTTTGTTATTCTCACTATGACTTGCATAAGATACAGAGAAATCCCACTAATAGATTTTTGAGAATGTGCACATATTTTAGCTATACCACAATTAATTTGAAGATCTTTCCTAAGAAAATAACATTTTATTAAAGCATATTTATTCATTTCTTTCATGACGGACACCAAGCTCCATCCACAGCCTCATCCTGCCAGGATGACAGGCATGTGCCCGTGCACCTGGAGCATGTAGGGAGGTGCTGGGATGCAAACCCGGGACCTTCACATAAAGCTTCAGCATTGCAGAGAGTTGTGTTACTACTATGCCACTGGGACTGGCCAAACAAAGCTACATTTTAAAAGCTTTTCATTTCTGTCTTCTCTGCAACTGAAACTTTTTGGCTGATTGATTTGCTGCCATGGCTATACAAAATGCCAAGAATTATAATTGACTTTTCACAATTGAGTTTTAAAAATTACATTTGTTCTTTTTTAATGTTTAATCAGTATATGGTAATGCACCACATAACATTTTGGTTAGCGATAGACTGCATACAAAGTTGTTTCCGTAAAATCATAATTGGTTATATTGTGTAGGGTAGGTCTGTGGTAGACTATACCACATAGGTTTGTGTAAGTACATTCTATGATGTTCACATTGTGACAAAATCATTAAATGATGCACTTCTCAGAAATTAGTCCCATCATTAAGTGATGCATGACTTTATTTTGAATATATATATTTAAATATATATTTTGTGAAATAACATTTTCACTTGATCTTGTCTTATTAATAAATACAAATTTAGTTTATTTGAAGCACAAGATTTTGGTGTTATTATTATTATTATTATTTTAGTGAGACTTTTGCTATAGAGTGTGTGTACTTGCCGGAGAGTCAGAGAAAGACAGGGGGACAGAAAGCGAGAAATAATCTCCCAGGAGGAATGACCAATCCACAGATCCTTCTCTTCTACTCTCTTGGGCTCTCGGGTATGCATGTACATGTGCCCATTGCTGGGTCTGGGACTCAAACCTCAATTGACTACATGGGAGTCCAGCAACGTAATCATTATGCCATCTGCTGGTCCATGTTTTTTTTGGGGGGGGGGAGCCCACAATAAATTTAAATTTGTTTCTGCATAATGGAAGACAAACAAGACTACTGAAAGTCAGGATGATGGAAAGTGAAAAGCAAAACAAAAACAACGACAAAAGCTCAGAGTCTGGGTCAATGTGTCAGGAGCACAAAAGCCCTGCCTGCTTGTCTGTAGGTACAAGACACTTTTTGAATGTGAATAATGACTAAAGTATTTCACATGATGCCACTTGGCTTTTAGGATTCAGTCTGCATTTTAAAAATTAATGGGGAGTCTGGCAGGCAAGAAGTTTCAAGTAAAATGAGATTCACTGCTCTCTCAATTTTCAAAACTAAAGCAGCTGGAACAGCTTTCACACCTTTTCCGAGTGCAGGTCAGCTGGGGAAATCCAGGAATCTGCTCAATGTAAGTGAGATGGCATTTTCTGTGACACACGTATCATACACTTGTCTGGCCCAACGCCTAACCAAGGAGTCCAGAAAGTAGGACCGACTTGAGCCCTTTGCTTTACTGGGCACTGGGTTCTTTTATAAAGCCCAGCTTCCTGACAGTGGAATCCTTTAAATACATTGTGTTTTCAAGACCCTTTGGGATCCTCTTTGCTGTGCTGATCAGAAAACCTGGGTCACCCTGTTCTCTGTATGAAAATGGGCAGATCAATTTTAGCATATTGCTTTAAAAAATAGGATATGTTTTCTGCATTTGCAAAAATGAATATTGTAAGGGAGGATAAAATGGCTTTCCTCTACAACTCCTAGGTTCTTAGGCTTGGTTACAGAGTATTTGTCATTAAGAAAGATTAACAGAAAAAAAAATTCTAATTATGAACATATGCATGAGAGCTCCATAAAAACATGGTAATCCTAGAAAAACCTGAGATTCAAAGTAAGGCCAGATGTCTGAACATTATACTCCTCATGAGCTACAGAAGAAAATAAGGACTTGGGCCTTCTGGTAGGGTGCAGGAGATAAATTGTGGAAGGTTGAGGATGAGGGGAGGTGAATGACGGTCAGCTTGTATGTAATGGTGATGAAAGTTGTCTTGGAGCACTTCTGTTCCTGGTAGAGACAACTTTACTAATAAAAATTTATTTTATAGATGCCAACAGATAGTGGTGGTTAAGGTGGTTAAGGTGCTGGAATCCAAACACCCATCCAGGAGACATGAAAATAGTGTAAAAGTAAAACAAGACAAAAGCAATCAACATCCTATGTCTCTTTTAAAGGATAAGCACCTTACTGGATAACAAATTGCACAGATGCTGAAAGACCAAGCATGCACAACACAGCTCCAACTGGCCCAATAGGCAGCAAGAGCCGGTGGAAAGTAACAGGGAGTTGGAGGCAGATAGACCTGAATCAATGCTTTATTCTAAGGCTCCAACAGTTACTAAATAGATGGCATAGGACAAGTAATTTAACTTTTTTTTTCAGAGAGATTTTGCTGTAGGGCACATGAGCTCACCAGAGAGAGATGCAGAGAGTGAAAGAGAAAAATCACCCCCTGGGGAAGATGGCCATGCTGCAATCCCTTCTCCTCCATTATCCTCTTGGAATTTAGGGCATACACACACACACACACACACACACACACACACACACACACACACCTGGCATGAGTTTCAATCTGCTATGTCCAGGACCCAAATCTCTGAAATCTCTGTCATCTGTGTGGGAGTCCAACACCTTAACAATTATGTTACCTGCTGGCTCCAATAATTTAACCTTTTAGTATTTTTGTTCCCTCATTTATCAAGTCATATGAAATCATTATCTTTCTCTTCTGATAGTAAGAATTAAATTAATGTTCAAATTCTGTAGTCTTAGCACATGCTCAGTGAATTGGTTTTTTTTTTTCTGCCACTAAATCCTTCTCATTTCTACAATATGTAAAAATTACTTGCTAACTTATGCAGACAGCAAAGGGGGCTGAATTAATCTTTTCTTAAAAATATTTAGACCTTTTTATTATCATAGAAAAATTGTACGTATTCACAGAAGTACCATGTGATTTCTCAGTGTAAGACTATAATGTGTAATGATTAATTCGGGATCATCAGCATACCTGTCATCTCAACCACTGGTCATTATTTGTACTGGGAGAATTCAAAATTCTTTTACTTCGAGAAATACAGCAAGTTGTTGCCATCTATCTTCTCCCCACTGGATTTTATGGCACTAAATATTGTTCCTCATCTATACCTGCAATTTTATTTCCACTTATCAATATCTCTTTACCCTTTCCCACAACTCTTCTGAACTGGAGTCCAGCATTTTGCACCTCCTCATCTTTTTTTTTTTTTTTCACCTCCTCATCTTTATCAGGTCATTTTTGGGTTTTCAGTTTCCATATATAATGGAGACCATGCAGTGTTCTTCTGTGCTGACTCATATTACTTAACGTTCCCCGGGCTCACTTATTTAACATTGAATGATGGGATTTTCTTCTTTGTAGTGCCTGAATAGTAATCTATTCTTTGTGTGTGTGTGTGTGTATGTGTGTGTGCGTGTCTGTGTGTACATAACACATTTTCTTTATCTATTTATCAACTGATACACACTTAGATTGATTCTATATCTTGATATAGTCTTTATTACTCCCACATAATACCTGGACTGATGATACATAGACTATTAAGGTCATAATATCAACACACTATGGAAATAAAAAAGTTTAGCTGGTAGTTGGCAATGAGGTTCATTCTTATTAAAGAATGTAGATAGTATTAGATTGACCTTTCTAAGTTTTATATTCTGAGGAAATTATAAATATATATACACACACACACATATATGTAGCATATATATATAAAATATACACATGAATACAGACACACACTTTCCTTCTCACTCCCCCTTCCCATCTCTCTGTGGTGAGTACCCATGCCCTGAAGCAAATTTAAAAAATTAATAATAATGATAAATAAAATTACATAAATAATTAAAAAAATAAATAAAGATTTCAGCTAAAGAGAAATTAAGATGAAAACAGTCTGGATGTATGATTTGCAGTCATATCTGTGAACAACTGTTCCAGTATATAAATGGCTTCTACCAATGCTTCATTAGCCTGTTGTGTTAACTTACAAACTATTATGACAAATTTTCAGGGCCCAGAGTTGAGTCATTATATGAACCTATCCTGTAATAATCTGGCATTGTAAATATGCAGGTTTAAAATGCATGCGTACTTTTTAAGCTGGACTTAAAAAATTCTTTCACTCATCAAATGTATGTGTCATAAATTTGCTTAATATAGTTGCTTTACCACCCCTTTTTAAACATGAGACAAGTTGTTTGAAATTGATCTGTGCCCCATCATCTTTCAGCTAGTTAAAACCACCTCCCCCAGTGGCTGCTTGAGGTACAGCATGCTTACTCTCCACTCCACTCACCCAAAACCCAACACACCTCCCAGCAGCTATCCATGACGAAACTTAATGGTTATCAGCAGAGTCATATAGATCTGCTCCCCTCTTAACGTATTTTCTTGAAACTAAGCCAATTCTCACCCTCTTGTTACGCCACGGACTTTAACGAAGGCTCAGACCCACAGGTGTTCTCTAGATCTTTCTTGCTTCTCACCCATTGACTGGGCGCTTGCTCTCTATCCATTGGTTGAGCTCTTGCTCTCTCTGGGGTTCTCATCAGCCTCCTAGCAGCACTTGTAACCTCTACGGTATCTCTAAGTAATACATTTCTTCAGTTTCATGCATTTGCATTTCATTTCTCCATTGCACCTCACCTGACAAACACACTTGGACCTAACCACCACAACCCACAATCCACCACTAGTGGCTCTCTTGACTTACAGACATCCTCAACAGAGAGACCTCAAGACCAAAACAGAAACAAAGAGACTGAAAGCACAACAATAAAAATCCTTTCAGGATGTAAAAAATGGGCAGAATATCCAATTCTAGTCAAAACAGAAGTTGCCTCATACAAGGACATATTGAACAGTTCAGTCTATTGATAATGCCTACATATTACTTATTAAATACAGAGCCCTCTGCCTTCTCATTTCTCTGTATCCACAAACTCGTTTTGCTCTCAGTTCAGTTAAATTGCACATATCTGCTCTTTTACTTTTTACTCACTCATGTGACTAAGTTCTGCCAAAAATCAAGTTGAAATATTGACTCTGAGCATAAGCCTTCACAGGTCATGCATAATTCTGCCTCTCTCTCCTCTCTACTACTACTTCCATAAACAAAATACACCCAAGTTATCTCAGGGTCCTTGGAGAATAAGGACAACAGGCAGAAGAGCTGCCTGGATGACCATCAGACTCTCAGGAAGAAGTAGAGTTGCCCAGCCATTAGGTTGAGCCAACTTTGGTCAGCCAAGTGGCAGACTACTCACAGATCCATGGGAGTATATAATCTTATCTAAAAAATTATGCTTGGTATAGTTTTATCATGCAGTAGTATTATGGCAGTAGCTAAATTACAATTTGATCCCTCCCTTTTTTTTGATGGAATCTGATGACATATGCTTAATCAACATTGAAATATCTGAGAACACCACAGTTAAGTAAAGGATACTAAATGCGAAGCTACATGTTTCATGCATCTAAATGTCCATAATAAATGTTAACCAATAGTAGTAGAGACTAAATAATATATCTCTAGTTTCTCTATTCAAAATGTAATAAATTCAGTACCATATGGAAACATCAAGGAGATTGTAGAAACAAAGTAAAATAATTACTAATGTGTACCAGGACCTATGTGTGTGTGTGTGTGTGTATGTGTATAAATATGTGTGTATTAAAAATAACAGCTTATCTAAATTTTTAATTTTGGAGATTTTAAACCATTTTACAGATACACATTTGTCATAAAATAAACTACTTTTTGAAGTGTGTAATTCCATGGATCTGCTTTCTATTGTAGTTTGTACTTTAAAGGACTCTTTAGAGACAGGAAAATACATTTGCTCTTTTTTCGAGCAAATAAGTACACTAATTCAAATAAGCCATGCTTAGTGAATTAGTGTACTTATTCTGAGATTTATCCTTGCTGAGGTTGAAGTGGTTCATTTCATTTTCATCATAGTAGTGCTTCTTTGTTTAAATATGCTACAATTTGTTTATACATTCACCTTTTTGAAGTTTGTTTATTTATTTACTTTTTTTGATAAATATAGAGATCCTACCCCCAGTCTCACCCCACCAGGATCTAAGGAGGCTGTGTGCCCAGCATGCAAAGACCTCTAGATGTGAACCCAAGACCTTCACTTTTGGCTTTGGCATCACCAAAAGTTGTGTTATTGCTGCACCCCTAGAGCTGACCTATAGTGATCCTCTCATGAACACTTAGATTGCTTTTAGATTTTACGTATAGCAACTAAAGCTACTATGCAAATTTACGTACGTGTCTTAAAACAGCACATGCTTTTTGGTATACAATAAATGTCTTTGAATATTTTAAGAATTGTTTATCTGTTTTCCTAAATAAGTGTATCCTTTTATGGTCCTATCAGCTGTCTGTGGAAGCTTTAGTTTCTTGCTCACACTTGGTACAGTTTTGTATATTATTATTATTTATTCTAATAGAGCTAGTGGTTTCTTACTGTGGTTTTAATTTGCACTTACCTAAAATGACTAAGAGTTTAATATATTTAATGTGCTAAGTTGCTATCTATACATCCTCTCTGGTAAAGTGTCTATTGCAATTTTTTGCCCATGTCATAGAGGGCTGTTTTTCTTGTTGAGTTTTGATTCCATTTACTGTGTATTCTGGATACAAGTCTTTTATCAGATGTCTAATTTTCAAATATTTTTCCATAGTCTTTGACTTATCATTTTATTTCCTAAAAGTGTTCTATTAAGAGTATAAGTTCTATTCTTGATAAAGTCCAATTTATCAACTTGTTCTTTTGTGAATAATTTTTTTGGTGTTTTATTCACAAAATCTTTGCCTAAACTATACTCAGAATGGTTTTCTCTGTCTCTCTCTCTCTTTTTATTGTTTTTTTTTTTTTAGCTTTTTTTCCCTGTTAATTGCCAGAAGATAGCAGAGACAGAAAAATAGTAGGAGTATGGAGGATAGGAAGCACCCAAATGGTAACACCATACTCTCTTCTCCTCCACTTCTCCATCCTGTTGGGATTGGGGCATGCACATACATGTGCTTGATGTGTTTTCAAGCTGGCAGGGCAAGAATTCAAACTGTGATTACCATGTGGGATCGAACTCTTAGTTCTTAAAGGTGCCAGATAATATAGGGCAAGAATTCAAACTGTGATTACCATGTGCCAGATAATACGTAGTTAATTTGTTTATTCATAACCATTTTCTGCTATTACAAATGTGTTTTGGAAAAATTTCTACCCACTCAAATATTGGCCAAATTTACACTCTCAGTAAGTAGCAGCTAACATATTCAAGGCCAGGTCCTCTTGATCTCAGGCCCCAGCTCCTGAGTTACATACTGTTTTCTCTTTGTAATCTCCTTATTGTTTTACTATGTCTCCATTTTTTAAAAAAGCTCTGTGCTTGTTATTATATTTTTGTACCAGAAGCTCTAATATAAGCATTTACAATGCATAATATATATTAATAGAATCAGTTTTCACTTTTAGTGATTTTTCAAGATGATGGGGTGAGTGAGAAACAGGGCTCTATATATAATCATAAAGCAGAGTTTTTGGCTTCCATGCAGCATTTTCCTCTTCTATCATTACAATTCTAGCCTATTTCCCTGGAGATTCACTTCTCTTTAAGGTAGACACTGCTTTTTTGAAGGCCATTGTTTTTACCACTAGATACATATAGATTAAAGATCTCTTTTCTTTTTTTTAAGCTTATTTATTTAATTTTTCTTCCATGAGTAAGAAAGACAGAGAGAAACAGACAACACAGACAGAAAGATGGCACTCAGCACTGAAATCCACCACCAACTTCAGCCAGTCCTGGAACATGGGTACATCATACACACCCATAATTTGCAGCAAGTTCTCCTTCATGAACCCAGAACCTTCCCATAAGGGTGGTCCTCTCAAAGTGTTGTGTTCTACTGAGGTGCCACCATTTGTCTTCAGGTTGAAAAAAATCTTGCCAACACAGAAACAACATGAAAAAAATACATAAAGATGGTGGAGAAAAACTTCAAGAGTTGATGGGGTTGTTTATGGTCTTGATTGTGGTGATAATAAATCTCTCTAAACTTACCAAGTTGGATACATCAAATATGTCCAGCTCTTTGTATGTCAATCAAACCTCAAAAAAAGTGGTTGAAAAACAAAAGACACTGCTTTAAACGTTTGTACTTCTCTGAGGTTTCTCTGCTGAACTCACCAATAAGACTGATGGCATTGACATCTGACATCGTACACCTTAAAGACACACAGTCCTAATGTTTTTTTCAATGCTAGCGAAAATGGTTTTGCTTTGTTTTGTTTTGTTTCCATTGGACAGATTTCTTCCTTCCTTGAATTTATAAAGGAATGATTACAGAATGTCAGGAAGACTTAAGTGACCAATCTCATGCCATTTTCAAAATCGTACCCTTGGCAAATTTATTGACTTTCACTTCCCTTAAGCTGTTTACAACCTTACATTTTATTCCTCACTTATACACCACTAAGGAGCTTTCCTTGAGTGGTACTCTAGTAAAACTAGAATTTTCTTCATCTCTGAGATAGTCTTTCTGTATATGTACTCATTTCTTTCTTTTCCTTGAAATTCTAACTCTTAAAGGGTGGAGCTGATATTTTCTCAGAATGTTAGTCCTTCATCACACTTAGTACAGTGCTTATAATGCCATCAATACTCAAATCATATTTACTGAATTAAATTAAAATATATTAAAACCAGTCATTTTATTTTTCCTATTAAAATATAGTGTGTGTGTGTGTGTGTGTGTGTGTGTGTGCGTGTGTGTTGAGGGGAAGAGAAGGGCCTCCCTTAACCTTGATTCTACAAAAATCAAAGAGATTTTGGCCCAGCCACAGAAGCACAGGTGTTAGGGGGCCACTGTAGTATACTAAAGCCATATGCATGACTTACCTTTGAATCCTGGGTCAACCTGAACACACCAAGATCATCCAAGGATGCTTGTGATGCAGGCTGACTGAGAAGGTTAGTAACACGGTGAGAACATATCAAAGGTGTCTGTCTGTCTCACTCTTTCTCATAATAAAAAAAATACATATACATTAAAAAAATAAAAGCAACTTTTTTGCATAATTATGTTCAATAATATCATCGTTGATATTCTTTCACAGAATATTCAAAGTAAAATTAAATTTTATTTTACTTTGCTTAGAAGGAAGGCAATTCTCATGGACTCATAGTAAGTATAAATTTTATTTTTAGACTTGGGTCTAAGTAATAAACTAAATACTTGAGCATATCTAGTTTTCCTCCAAAACACTTGATGGAATAATGTTGAATGCTTATAAATTTGAATTTAATTTTTTCCAGGAATATCCTCATAGAAACATCTTGAAAAATATGGATGACCTTTATCTGGGTACTACATCCCAGAGAAATTGACAACGATAATTATCATAGTGATGTCATTAATGGTATGGAATACATCATCTCTCATCTCATTGCCCTTGTCGTTTCTTTCTTCTCAATGCTTATATGTTTTAATTATTCTTTTTAATAGGTGGGCATATGCTTCTGGATAAAATAACTTGAGTTTTTTTTTTTTTTTTTTAGAATAGCATTTCTAGAGG
>NW_006159832.1:1247638-1278977 GCF_000334495.1 Tupaia belangeri chinensis | reverse complement strand
AAAAAAAAAAAAAAGGAACAAAACAAAACAAAAACCAAAGAACAACAATAAAAAAAAAAAACTACTTCACTGATATAGTTTTGAAAATACTTTCAAAAATTTAAAGAGAAGTTTCTTGAGAGTCTTATTAGTAACATTGACTGCTACTCAAAAGATGAGTCCCCTTCAGTGCTTACTATAATCTGTTTTATGAGTCTATGTTTAAACATCAGACTCTAAATTTGCTGAACACCCCAATACACATTTAACCTTGTGACTAAGACCCTAGCGTTCCCAAACATCCACTCACCAAGCAGGGCTTCTTCTGAGCTTAAACTACATCTTGCCAGAGACACTTACTGTAGATATTTTTCTTTTTTTACATTCAAAATTTATAACACATTTTATCTATGAAAATGTGCACTTTTCACCTTTTAACATTTCTAAATTACCATAGATTTTATCTGAGGACTCACTGCTTCAATTCTCTCTTGCTTGTGGGGCTCTCTCAGAATGTAAATACTATTGCATATCTGTGTTTTCACTAAAATAAAAAGAAATTAATTTCCTTGCCCCTATTTCAGAGAAAAAGAGATACAAAAAGGAGAAACACTAGAAGCAATTTCAGTAAAGAACTTAAGAAGCTATATGTAAGCCAATTCATTCCTTGAAGAAATAATATCAGAAATTAATCTGTTCAATCACGAGATTCAAAAGTAGTTTATTTTAAAGAAAGTATTTCTAAACATGTTCAAGAGCACACAGTTTTATGAACTTAAAAGTAATTTTTCTCTGAGAGTATTTAAATTTTAACTGCTAGTGAAAAACAAATGTGATCATTTCTGAAGTGACAAAAACACATTTGTGTGGAGTTGCCCAGAATAGAATATGCCATTTTTGTTTGGAAAATAAATATTAAATCATAAATATTCTCTCTAGCAAACGTAGGCTATGCTGAATCACTTCAATAGCTGTTGAACTTTCAGGACTAAACTTTATAAAATTATATAATGATAGAAAACAGCCTATTATTATATTAGAAAAATAAGAAACTAATAATTTTCTACTGGTAATGGAGCTAGTTATTTAAAAGAGGAGGGAAGGACCAGCAGATGGAGTAATGGTTACACTGCTGGACGCCTACATAGTCACATAGTTGACTGTGATTCAAATCCCGGACCGGTGGTTGAAAACTCACATTGCGTGTGTGAATGTGTCCAATATCCTGAGAGGAAAATGGAGAACGGCTTGTAGTGTGGCCATCCCTCCCTTCCCAGGGGATGACGTCTTGCTTTCTATCTCTCTGTCTCTCTCTGTCTCTATGGTCAGTGAACACACCATATACCAAAAATTTCTCTAAAAAATAAAAAAAAATAAAAGAGGAGGTAACTAGATAAATTCCTCTCAATTTTTATCAGTTTTAGATGAGCTTCAGAAAAAAAAAAAAAAAACAACCTTGCCATTGGAATTTAAAGAATAAATAATATATGTCTATTTGCTTTCATAATATTCAAATATTAAGTGTTAATTTGAACAAAATATTTTCAAGGTTTTATTTAAGTAATTTGACATTTTGGTAGAAATAGAAAAGTGTATGCATTCACGTGAAAAGCATTTATGTTATGTATCAGAAACATGGTTTTGAAGATGAAAACAGAATCTAATTTAAAACTAAAGGTATACTAAATACAGTATAAAAATTAGAATGTTCGTTAGCTAATTATAATCAAATTTTGTTTCTAAATATGAGCAACGTTAAAACATAGACATAGCATTAAAACCTTTATGATATTGCATATTATTTTATTCTAGTAAACATTTAAGTTTACACTAAATTGAAATAATTGTAGATTAGTATGCAATTGTTAGAAATACAAAAATATATATATTTATCTTTTACCACATGGTAATATCTTATAAAACTCTCATATAATGTCATACATAACCAGAACATTAACATCATCCATGCTGTTGAGGTACAGAATATTCTTTCACTGCAAGGATCTCTAGCTGCCCTTTTAAAGTCATATCCCCTTCCTTTCCATCTGTCTCTCTCCATCCCCTGCTTTTTCTTCCATGTAAACACTTCCCTGTTCTTCATTTCTATCATTTTGTCATACCTAGGATGTTACTTAAGCCAGTGTATACATCTTGCAATCTTGCAATTGACTTTTTCATTCCACATAATTTCCTACATACTCAACCAAGTTGGTGTGCATCAATAGTTTGTGCTTTTTCTTTTCTTATATTATGATTGTACCACAGTTTGTTTAAACAGTCATCTATAGAAAGACATCTGTGTTGTTTTCACTCGGACTATTTTGAGTAAAGCTACCATAAATATTCATGCAGAGGGTATTATGAGAACATCAGTTTTCGTTTCTCTGGGGTAAATGCCCACGATTTCACAATTGTAATTACTGAGTCATATGATAGTTACCTGCCAAACTATCATTCCAAAGTGGCTACACCATGTTACACTCCCAACAGGACTGGTTGAGTGATTGGTCAGTTTCTCTGCACACCTGCTATAACAGATAGTATAACTATTTTTTATTTTTTATTTTAGATGTTCTTATAATATGTAGTGATATTTAATTTTTTTTGGAGAGTTTTTGTTTGTTTGTTTGTTTGTTTTAATGTAGGGCGCGTGTGCTCGCCAGAGAGACAGAGACAGAAAGTGAGAAATCACTCCCTGGGGGGATGGCCATGCTGCAATCCCTTCTCCTCCATTCTCCTCTCGGGATCTTGGGCAGGCACACACAAGCACCTGGCGTGAATTTAAGTCATCAGGTCCAGGACTCGAACCATGGTCGACTACATGGAAGTCCAGCAACATAGCCATTACACTAACTGCTGGTCCCTGAAGTGATACTTAATTGAGATTTCAATTTTCATTGATCACGCGACTAAAAATGTTAAATATCCATTCCACTCTTGTTTATAATTTCTCTATCTTCTTCACCAACGTTCCTCTTGTGTCTTCAATGGGGGTCAAAATACAAAACCAAAAAATCTGACACCCTGGCATTTGAGAAAACAGTCGTTGACCTTCCCTTAGTCCTTCTCCCCTGAAGCAGGCCATAAAAGGATTTTGGGCCTTTCTCCCTGAAGGTCATGAAACCTTCATTGTAGAGGTACCATCCCAATTCTTGGAGGAAAAGAATATTTTTTAGCCTGCAAGACACAGAACTAATGCCAAAAAGAATCCAGATAAGCAGGCTTTATCAAGTTCCTCCTGGTTTATTACTGTTAGATTGTATGCCCTTTGATCAATCATTCTTTTAAACAACTGTCCACTCTTCATCAAATTTAACCTAAACATATATAGATTTTCCTGTTTCTTTAGGTCTTCAATTCTGAAGGTTTCCAAGTCACATAAAATTGATCTCAAAAAAATTTGTATTCTTTGCTTTCTCATGGTAATCTTTCTTTTGTTGTAGGGACCTTAGACATAAGCTTGTAATGGGTGAGAAAAGGAGATTACTTTTTGTCTTCTATCTTTTTCTCATTTTTTATTGTATTGATTATTTTTTAAATGTTGAGATTTGAAAGCTATTTATATATTCTACATGCTGCTGCTTATGTGGTCTACATTATTTTCTCCAGATTTATAGCTTGTCTTTTTATCCTCTTAACAGAGATTTTTGCAGCCCAAAAGACTTAAACTACGATGAAGTTAAGTATCCATTTTTCCCCTCTATGGATTACATTTGGGTGTCAAGTATAATAACGTTTTGCCTAACCTTAGATCTTATTCTGCTTTATGTCCCTAAAATTCTTGTAGCTATACATTTAAGACTGTGATCCACTTTGAGTTAATGTTCTACAAAGTACAAGTTTCAGGCCAAGTTGTATTTTTTGTTTTTTTTTGTGTGTGTTTTTTTGTTTTTGTTTTTTTGCTTATGGGTACACAATTGAACCAGTGCCATTTTTTTTCTTGAACAGTTTAGTCTTCAATTGAATTTTCTTTAGCCCCTTTATCAAAATCAGTGAAGCATATTTAGTTGCATCTATTTCTAAGTTCTGAGTCCTTTATTTTGATCCAGTGAACTGTGTTGAATTCTTTCTATGGATTAAATAATATTATTTAAAAGGGGCAAATGAAGGAACTTCAAAAAGTTTTTGAAAAAAATGAAATTAAAATATGAGTTTAGTTTCATGCAAAAATAATTTCTAACTCATGCATTTTTTTAGTAATTCATATTTTTATTAACTTTTTAAAAGACCCCTAGTATTTGCTAGCTAATTTATTTTGCTTAATATCAAATGGAAGGAACTTCCATGTACTCGTTATATTCCATTTTCTCAGTCAGACTCCACTGCACATAAGTGAGGCCATGTAAATGAGTTATGCCCCATTGAATGTGAATGGATCTTATTTATGTACGCCTCTTACAGTTCTGCCTTCTAATCTTTTGGTAGTCCTTCATGCTTTTGCATACCCCATTCACCAACAAAATATAGAAGGATCAATGATCATGAAGAAGAATGGGGCAACAAGGGACCAGCAGGTTCATGGTGATTAAGGGTGCTGAACTCCCACATGGCCAATCACAGGTTGAGTCTTAGACCTGGCAACTTGATTACTTGCTTTCCCCTTCTTTCTCCCTCTCTTTCTCTTTCACTCTATCCCTTTCTGGTCAAATTTAAATAAATAAATACATACATTTAAATAAAGCAATTTTTTAAAAAAGAAAAGAAGACTGAGGCAACAAGATACTGACCATATGAAGTATGGGGTAGATTCCCTGCTACTAAACAATCTCTATTAAATGTGAAAAATAAACTTTTGTTGTGTTAAGATTTGGAGGTTAATTTTAATAGGCTTTGGTTTACTTTGACTTTTCTATTCCATCCCTATTCATTCCTTTTGGATTTTACCTCTCTATAAAGCAGTGCAACAAACTCCAAGAAATTATCAGCTTCACCCAACTTGTAAAGATTAGAGAAGAATACAAAGGGTTAGCCATAACCAGTGAAGTTGTGCCTTCTTGCCCTCCCCCACCCTTCAATTATCACCTGCAGCTTCTTGTGTCCACTTTATTAACATGGGACACATTTAAGTTTGCACTCTGTAACAAAACAAAACAAAATTTCCAAAGGGCACAGTGCAGATAAAACCCCAACTGTGCAGAGCAATATGAGTTAGCTTTTTTTTATTATTATTATTATTAAAAAAGGTCCATGCAGTTCAAAACTGCCTGCTTCAGGCAGTCTCAAAAATGGGGGATAAATGTTATAACCCTCTTGTTAAGTAGTTCCTTCCTATTTCATTTCTTTAAATTCCCTTTTTTGATGGGAATTAGTTAAAACTCAAATCTAAGAACCTCAGCTAACTTTAAGCAGTTAAAATTTATTTTAAGTAGTCTAAACTTACAAAATAAAACTACAGGTAAATGTAAGCATTGGTTTACTTTGTTTCTTTGTTTGTTTTGGAGAGGTTTTTGCTGTAGGGTGCCATGCACTCACCGGAAAAAAAGAGAGACAGAGAGACAGAAAATGAGAAATCACCCCCCAGGGGGATGGCCACGTTGCAATCCTTTCTCCTCCATTCTCCTCTCGGGATCTTGGGCACACACGCACATATGCCTGGCATGCAAGTTTAAGCCACCATGTCCAGGACTCAAACCGTGGTCGACTACATGGGAGTGCGGCAACATAGCCATTATACCACGTGCTGGTACCAGCATTGGTTTACTTTGTAATGAAGAAATATTTTCTCCTAAATTTTAGATAAATGCATTGCATCATTTGTGCTTCTTTTTAGATAGTTAATATTTATTTTCAAATTGCTGCATATGGAACATAACTATTGTGTAAAAAATGTTCAACATACCTTGGGATACAACAATTGCTATTTAGTATAAAGACCCATAAAATCTCTTTGGAAGTGATTCTTATTCTGCATAAGTTATTGAACTCCTTTTACGAAAATATCTAAAAGGAAATGGAAAATATATTTTCAATGAAATTGTCATTTGGTACATAATTATGTGTTAAATTCTACTGGAAGTACTGGATGACATAAAAATTCACAGAAAAAAAATTATACATTTAATGAACATGTAAAATGGAAAAATCAATACCTTCCTCACACATAAGCTGATGTAGTTTCAAAATACTATTTTAAGTTATTAATAAAATTAGCTACATATGTGAAAAAAACTATGAATAGCAAGCATCTTTTGACTACAAATATAATGTTAATGATCTTCCATGATCTGGATTTCCCATTTGGAGACTGAAACTCTTTCCTATTTTCTAATTTGAAATAGTCTATTGTTTTTGGTAATGACATTTCTTCTTCATACCTAAAGGCCATATGAAAAGAGAATCGCTCTCTTCAAAGTCACCTCTACTATAAATCCTTGGTCATTGTAGTCGCAGGAATATTTTTCTGTTTTTCTCTAAGACAAAGACAATTATATTGAAAACTTCTCTTGCTATCCCGTCTACTACCATTTCTTAACAGAAGTCTATTTATTCAGTAATTACTCCAAAGATAAAGAAAGAAAAATCATTAACTGTTTATAGAAATGGAAATTTAAATGAGTTATGTGTAGCAATAGAAATATCCTTGGCTATGTCTCTTTCAAAAAGTTGTATTCTCTCTTGAGCTAGAGATTGTCTGTATTCCAAAAATATTAAGTATTTATAAGGATCGTACTGTACTAAAACCTCCCAAAATCAAAGTGCATGAGTTTAAATCTAAGATCCACCTCATCTTTCTTACATGTAAAGCAGGGGAGATAATAATTTTGTACTTACATACCTCTAAGGTTGTTATGAGAATCAAAGAGTTGATCATTTTAATGCACTTAGATAAGTTCCTAGAGCTGGCCTATGGCCTGGTAGTTAAAGAAGCTGGATCTTATGTGTCTGTCCATGTTGTTCAAATCCTGTCCCTGGAACTTTGAAAAATATGCTGGACTCATGTCTGTGTCTGCCCCAAATTCTGACAGGATGGAGAAATGGAGAAGGTATTGTGGTGTGACCACACCCTACTGGGTTTGCCTTTTCTCTTTGCCTTGCTCTCTGTCTCTCTGGTGAGTGTTCACACACTCTGGCAAAAAAAAAAATAAAATAAAAAATACTGGAAAAGAGAAACGAAAGAAAAGTGCCTGGTACTTTTGAACATCAGTAAATACTGACTATTCGTGACTTAATAATGCATGCACTTGTCTTATCAATGGCTTTACTTAGCTATCTTTCATTTGGCAGTGATTTCCTTGACAGTTGCACAGCAGCAGTGCCCATCACACTGAATGAATACTCTGATTTACTTTTTAGTCTCCTCTTTGTGAGCTTTGAGAGGACAAATGTTTTTTATAACAGTTTTGTACGTTTTATATAATATACTCACTTATATATTAACAGATTATTAATTTTATATTGTACTTAATTATATTTACTTACATTAATAATTATAACAGTATACTATAATTGTATAATTTTTTAGAGAGAGATTTTTGCTATAGGGTGTGTGTGCTCACTGGAGAGACAGAGACAGAGAAAGTGAGAAATCACCCCTCAAGAGGGATGGCCATGCCCCAATCCCTTCTCTTCTATTCTCCTCTTGGGATTTTGGGCATGCATGTACACGTGCCCAACATAAGTTTTGAGCCATCGGGTCTGGGACTTGAACCAGAATTGGCCATATGGGAATCCAGCTCCTGAACCACTACCTGACCTGCTGACCCATATGTATATAATTTTAAAAAAGTATATTTTGCCGGAAGTAGCTAGCAGGTGGAGTAGAGCTTAAGGCAGCTGGATCTCACATGGCCAATGGTGGTTCTAGTCCTGAACATGGTGCCTTGAAAAACATGCCAGGCACGTTTCTGTGTGTGTGTGTGTGTGTGTGTGTGTGTGTGTGTACCTAAAATCCCAAGGAAATGGAGGAAAGAGGATTTCAGTGTGGCCATCCTCCTTCGGGGTTGATTTTTCTCTTTCTCCTCTCTTTCTCTCTCTTTCCAGCAAAAGCATGAACCCTATAGCAAAAACTAAAAAATAAATAATAATAATAATAATAATAATAATAATAATAATAATTTCCAGGGGACACATGCACTTATGTAAGAAGGGACGAGAGAAGGAAAGAAGCAAATTAACCACTGTGTGTTCTTGTAATTTGGAAGATTGCTCAATCTCAGATTAGTAAACTGCTCTTGATTAGTCTCTGTTCTCTATAAAAGTATTGTTGGAGAGAGAAAAAGCACTTTTTAATATATTGAACTTTGGTACTAAAGTTTTTGTAGTAAGCAACCAAGACAACATTTTTTTTAACAGAAAAGAGAAATTTTGTCAGAAGGCAAGATTAACCTAATCGTCACATAAGCACTCTGGATGAACGATTCAGCAAAATCTTGTTTTATGACTACTAGATTTTTAATTATGTGGGAAATGAAGGGGAGTCTGGTGAGGTGGAAAACAAAAGTGTTTATTAAAATTCATTAGTTGTATTTTTATGATGGGGCCAATTGCTTAAATTCTTTACATGATATTAACAAATAGTTCTTTTAATATTGAAAAAAAGAATGACGACAGTCATCAGAAAGTAGAAGAGCATAGGAAAATGTCTTCCTAAAGTTTTCTGAAAAACAGTAGCCCTTCAACTGTAGATACTAGAAACAGTAGGAAGGGGAATAAAGAGGGGTGGGTAAGAGGGGGTGGGAGGGAGGGGATCAGAGAAAAAATAAACAAAAAAACACATTTAATAGACACAAAAATGAAAAGTTATCTGCTTATGATAGTGTATATGGTAATGTCTTTGACTTGACTGATATGCACTGTATTAATGCTGGGAAAAACCATGTTGTATACACTGTAAAGATTTACAATGATTACATGTAAATATAAAATAATTCATTAATTATTTTTAAACAATTGTAGCTCTGCTGACATCGAGATTTTTAACTTTAATGAGAGCATTAATTTCTACTGTTTTAAGATGTCCATTTTGTATTAATTTATTATGTCAATCACAAGACACTGATACATGACTAAGACACAAAAACAATAATTAATAATTCTAGTGAGCAGGGAACTGAAAATAATGAACAAGTAATACAAGCTTCTAAAAAGCAAATATAAAACTATGGAAAAGCAAATACATATTTATATATTAAAATTGCATTTTTTTATTTTGAGAATACTTTATTAGTTTCTGTAATCAATTTAGAAAAGACCTTAAATTTTTAATACAGTGCATTACTGCTGTACAAGTGGAAAAATTAAATTTAATATTTCTAGGTGAAAATGGCTGTTAATTTCTGAACAATGCCAACTCTGCACAATACACTAGTATACTTTTTTCCAAAAGTTGACAATATAACTAAAGTTAATAAAAATTAAAGTAATATGTGAATACACAAATATTTACATGAAAAAGACCAATAATAGAAGTGTATTATATATAACAGCAGCAACCACCTTTCCAGATTTTGTAGTCCTCTGAACATAATTATAGAAACACACTCTAAAAATGTAATTTAAAAATAAAGATAAAACAGAAGAAAACAACAGCAAACTTCTGTTAATTTATGGTACTCAACATTGTTTGAAAAAAAGAAAATTAGTTTCTCAATCACCATGTAAAGAAAACATTTTAGAACTTCGTCAAACACAGTTCTGATAAAACACAGATCATTACTGTATCATAAATCAAGAACAAGATTTTTTTATTCACAGAGTTAGTATAAAAGAAG
The DNA here is from genome assembly GCF_000334495.1 of Tupaia belangeri chinensis. Lineage (NCBI taxonomy): Eukaryota > Metazoa > Chordata > Mammalia > Scandentia > Tupaiidae > Tupaia > Tupaia belangeri. The sequence goes on along the minus strand of NW_006159832.1, from coordinate 1,269,288 downwards.
ACTGTCTTACATCAGTAATACTAGAGGATCCAATTAAAAAGACTCGATTCTACTTTTCCAAGAGAGAGCCCAAAAGATGGCCTGACAGCTCTATAAAGCAATGTTTCTTAGATGGGGTTTCCTTCCATTAGTGTCACAGTATTAAGTACTCACTGCTCTTCATGAATATCAGAACACAAATACATTTTTTTGTACTATTTTAAATTTAAAACTCAATAGATAAGTTTATTAAATGAGGCACACCTGGATGGAAGTAATGAACTCAAAGAGAGATCTGGAGAAAATGATCAGAAATTGTCATAAAGGGAAAGGAAGACAGAAAATATGAAAGTAAATAACAGACATGAATGATGTCATTAAGGTCTGTATTTTATTGCTAAGTAAAAGCTCCAGAAAGAGATAACAAGGTGAATAAAAATGTATTATTTAAAGGGAAAACAACTGAGACCCACTTCATGGCTAGTGGTTTAAGGGAGCTGGATCGTTCATGGCCAATCAAGTGGTTCAAATCCTGGTCTTAGTGGACACCCGGCACAATGTGCATGCATGTCCCAAATCTAGAGATGGAGAAATGGAGGAGAAAGGACTGTGACATGACTATGTCACATTAGGGGTGCCTTCTCTTCCTTTTCCTTGTCTGTCTCTGGCCAGAGCATGTGCCCTCTGGCCATCAAAATAAGTAAATGAATAAATAAAATGATAACAACTGGACATGCTTTACAACTTAATTCAAGATATGAATCTAAAGATACAAGAAACACAAGGGATATATCAGAAAAAAACAATAAGCTCGTTTGTCAGACCTATTGTGATAAATTTCAAAACCAATAGAGGAGAGCTAAAAACAGATCTATAATCACATGAAACATGAAAGTCATGGCATAGCTGATTCGTGGTAAAGTAATTGATTACATATTTAATAATTGACTTGAAACAATGGGTTATTTTCATGGAAAAGAAATTAAATTGTATTCTTACATCATAAAAGAGACTTAGTTATATTAACGATTTCACTAAGAAAGTGAAACTTTAAAAATTTTTAAATAAAATGTAAAGAATCTTTTTATAAACTTATGGAAGAGAAAAAGTTCTTAAATAGAATTTATGGTCTTAAACATAATCCAAATGAGTTGACGTTAAAGCCACTGTTCTTCAAAACTGCACCACAAGGAAGATAAAAGAATAGATCCCCAACAAAAAAAGGTATTTGCAATATTTTCACTGCTACATGATATTCATTTGTGAATTTGCTAGATACATTTACCCATGTTCCTCAACAGGAGAATATGTTAATTGTATTTTATTCATAAATGAGTATACACAAATTAAAATTATTGGCTATTAGTTACAAAATGTAGAGTGAAAAAAATTGCAGAAATCTGTAGAAGCTATACTATTTTTATAAAATTCCACAATTAATTAAACTGAATAATATGGTATATATATATCGCAAAAAGGATAATAAACATGAAGTCCAAATGAAAAACAATATCCAGGTTGTAAACAAGTGGGGGATTAGAATGCATTTATAATATTCATAAAAAATAAGCTAAATAACTGAATTCACTACTGAACTATAATTTTTGTTTGTTAGTTTTTTTCTTTCTTAGAGAGAGAGACATTTTTGCTATAGGGCATGTGTACTTGCCAGAGAGACAGAGACGGAAAGTGAAAAATCGCCCTCCTGATGACTATGTTCAATCCTTTCTTTTCCATTCTCCTCTCAGGATCTTGGGCACACATGCACATGCACCTTGTATGAGTTTTACACTGCCAGGTCTGGAACTCAAACCATGGTTGACTGCATAAGAGTTCATCAAAGTAACCATTATGCCATCTGTAGGTCCCCTGAACTATGATTTTTTAAGTACATTGCCTTATTTTAAAATGAGCATTGGAGGGCAGTGGGTAGCATGGTGCTTACAATGCTGGACTCACACATAGCTGACCATGGTTCGAGTCCTGCCAACTTGAAAATCATGCTGGACACGTGTATGTGCATGCCCAAAATCCCAGGAGGAAAGTAGAGAAGAGAGGTTTGCAGCATGGCCATCCCCCTAAGGGGGTGATTTCTCACTTTCCCTCTCTCTGTCTTTCTCCATGTCTCTCTTTTAAGTGCACTTACCCTATGACTTTGTATACATATGTGTGTGTGTGTGTGTGTGTGTGTGTATGTTTTTTGTGTACATATTTATGCTAATACATATATGATAATTTAGTGTAGCTTCATCTGAAAAGCACTTGTACTATTTACTACATATTTAAATGAAATTACAATTATACACTTTTTCTTGTATGATCATTTAAAAAAACAAAAATTTATTCAAAGATTAATGTTAATGTGAATTAAAGCCAAGAAAACCACCTCATCACGTTTACACTCTCCAGCACAATATTTTCACCATGTATATGATTCTGTGTTGATAATGATGTAGCATTTAAATAATAAACCAACCACAGTAGTTCATTCCTCCCTACACTGACAGAGATTAGCCTTTTTTAATAAACTAATTTGTAGATTTTATTATCATTCTGTACACGACAATATTATATTTTAGGAATCATTCCTCCAAAAGAAACTTAAGATATCAAACCATTTAATTTACCCAGTACTTTAAGTTATCAACATCTTTAAAGCTACACTGGTCCTGATTTCTTCACCTTAAAGTCTTGGTCAGGAAAACTTAGTTTTGTACAACAAGCTTGACAAAGGTGAAACATTTGAGGACTACATGGAATAAGTAGGTACATCTTCTACCAAATTCAGTGAAGAGATATGGGACTTTTAAAGAAAACATTAAAATGGATGGACTTGCATTTTTTTTCTCATCAAATTTTAAATGCCGACCTCTGACTCTGGACGATACTCTTTGCTGACATGGTACTCTACTGGCAGCCAAAGATAATGACCTTTTGCCTCCCCCGTCTAATCTCTGAGAAATGTTCTTTTAAACTGAAGAGTAGTGTTTTGGAATTCCAAAATGGGTTTTAAAATGAATCTTGTCAGTTTTCATAAGGGTTTTGTTTAGAAAGTGTAACCAAATTAATGATTTTCTTTGTAACACTGAGATTTTTAGAAGGGAATGAGCTTCCACGGTTTAGTAGGTCTTGCCACTCTTGTGAAGAAAGATTGATACTTCTTATTCAAATGTGAGAAATTTATACAGAAGAGGAATGTCACCATCTAGAAGAGGGTTCAAGTATGAGGATGAATGCACTCCATTATTCTATAATAGAAAAACGGGATAGCCTTAAGTAGGTGAGTGAGACATTCTCATTTAGAAAGTTAAGTGCATGGTCAACAGAGTAGTTTTTGAAATAAACTGTGAAACTTTTCTTTCTTTGGATAATCCTGGATAAATATTTCTAAGTAATATTTGGCTTTTATAAAATTATCAGTATCTTCCTTATATTAATAACATCTGTTTTGTATACCTTCTATATATGCAATCAGTCATATATATTAATTTTGAAATAGTTAGGGACCAGCAGATGACATAATGGTTATGTCACTGGATGTAGTTGACTGTAGTTCAAGTCTTGGATTCAGCAGCTTAAATTCATGCTGGGGCATGTGAGTGCATACTCAAGAGCCTGAGAGGAGAGTGGAGGAGAAGGGATTGCAGCATGGCCACTGCCCCCTGCTGGGGGTGATGTCTCACTTTCTGTCTCTCTATCTGTCTTTCTGGCGAGCACACATACCCTACAGCAAAAAACTCTCAAAAAATTATTTTTGAAAAGTTCAAATTTAGGACATCTTTATCTCACCAATATTATGCTTTATTTTTTCCCAAATAATGGTAATTAAATATATTTGGAGGTTGTCACCCTGTATATATTTGGATTAAAATCAAAACTTTTTTCTTTTCTAGTTTCTATTTAATCACTGCAAATCTTTGCATTGTATAACATAAATTTTCCCAGCATAAATCCAGTGCATATTAGTCAAGTTAAAGACATTACTATATACATTATCATCAACAGGTAACTTTTCATTTTTGTCTATTAAGTGTTCTGTTTCTTTTCCTGACCCCCTCCCTTTCATCCCCTATTACCCACCCTTTTCTGTACTGTCACTAATATTTATAGTTGCTCTCTTTGCTATTATACCTTCCAAAGAACAGAATTGAAAACCCAGAAATAAACACCCAAACACACAGCTAAATGATTTTTGAAAAAGGGCAGTGTGGAAAAACAAATCTCAAGGTGGTGATGGAAGAACTGGATATCCACCTGCAGAAAAATGAACCTGGGCCTCAATCTATTATCAGCAACAAACATCAACTCAAAATGGGTCAAGGATCTAAACAAAATGTTTTCGTAAGTATTTATTGAAACCCTATTTATTATGGATAAAACTAAGACCTATTCTGAGAGACATTAATGAAAGGGGGGTATGAAAAGATGCATTTTATCCATATAAATGACAATGGTAAAATACGTCCTCAGTTAAGTGGCCGAGATAGTGCAATGGAAGTTAATGTGAACAAGGTATTCTTACACCTTGTGGGATTAAAAACTCACTCTTATGCTTATGCTATTATCCATCCATGAAGAGAGTGCTTCCATGGACACAAACCTCCCCCTAGACCCTCATTTCTCAGTACTACCACAATTAGAGGACATATTCCAACCATAGCAAGGTCATTGCCAGAGGTATCGTCTGACAGATTATTTTGTCCTATATCTGGAGACCAAAGAAAAATATGAATGGGCTTTGCTAGGCAGCTCTCTTCCTGCTGCTCTGGTTTATTAATTATATTGTATTCTCTAGGTCCAATCATACTTCTACAAAATTATCCATTCTTTATTAAATCTAAGCACAGTAATTCTGTACACAGTTCGGTCTATTTCTGGTCTTCCTTGCCATGTAAAATGTTGGTTAAATAGGGGGCTGAATAGTGGTGCAGCAGAGTAGAAATAGAGAGATTTTATTTATTCATTCATTTATTTATTTTTGTGAGAGATTTTTGCTATAGGGAGCATGTGCTCACCAAAGAGATAGAGACTGAAAGCGCGTAATCACTCCCCAGGGGGATGGCCACTCGATAATCCTTTTTTCTTCATTCTCCTCTCAAGATTTTGGGCCCCTTATGAGTTTCAAACCACTGGGTCCAGTACTCAAACTGTGGTCAGCTATTTGCTGGCCCCAAGATATTTTATTTTTAACAGGTATACAGCTTCAGCTTTGCAAGGTGAAAAGAGCTCAAAGGTTGTTTGCAAAATTAATGTATTTAGCACTGCTGAACTGTGTACTAAAAATTACTAAGATGGTAAATTGTGTTACATGTCTTTTACTACAGTAAAAAATAAAAAAGCAAATAAAAAAATAAAAAGAAAACATTTTAACTTCCTTTATCCCACTATAATGTACATTCTTTTAGTAGATCCAAATTCTAATTTATTTAATTTCCTTCTGCCTAGAGAACTTTAGACATTTAACTCCTATAAGTCAGTCGTACTTGTCTAAAAAACTGTTTTTCCTTTTTCTAAAATATTACTTTCATTGGATATAGAATCCTAATGCATTGTTTTTCTCTGTTAATATTTTCTTGAACATTTTAAATGTTTTTGTACATTCTTTTCTTGCTTATATGACTTCTGATTGAAAGCCAGCTATTATTTTTATTCATCTAAAGGTAAAGTTGATTTTTTAAAAAAAATCTGTCTTCATTCAAGCTTTTCTCTTTGTCTTTTGACAAAGATAGACAAAAATTATACCAATTGAATATGCCATGCCTAGAATAGGTTTCTGTTCTTTTTCCTGCTTCGTACTTTTTGAGCTTCCTGAATCTGGCATTTTGTGTCTATTATTAAATAGTAAAATTTTAGTCATGATTACTTTGTATATTTTTCTATTTCATTGTGCTATATTTCTCCACTTAGCAATATAATTATGTGTATGTTCACCTTTGAAATTGTACTAATGTTCATAGATGTTTCACTCTGCATTTGTTTAATCTTTTTAAAGTAATTCTTTTTCTTTCTTCTTTCTTTCTATCTTCCTCCTTTCTTTCTTTCTTTCTTTTAATTTGTCCAGAGAGGGACAGGGTGATAGAGAGAGCGAGAAAGAGAGAAAGTGAGAAAGCAAGGTACCAGGTCTGGGATTTGAACCATGGTTGGCATGTGGGAGCCCAGCACCCTTAACCACCATGCCACCTGCCGGCCCCTTACTCTGCTTTTTTGATTCTTTAGTCTCTGAATTTAAGTGTGAGAATTCCCTACGAACATACCTTCAAACTCAATGATTCTTACCTGGGCTGCGCCATCAAGGACATTTGTCATTTTTGTTACAGTTTTTTTTTTAATTTGTTTTTCTTTTCTTATTTTTAAAAATATTTTTTCCAGGGGATTTATGCACTCACTGGAGTGATGAAAGAGAGAGAGAGAGAGAGAGAAATCAACCCCCATGGAGGATGATCATGTTGCAATCCCTTCTTCTCCATCTCATTTTCCTTGCAGAATTTTGGACATGCATACACACACACACACACACACACACACACACACACACACACACATTTTCCAAGTCAGTAAGTTCAGGACTCAAATCACGCAGTCAGTCATCTGGGATCCAGCTTCTTAACCACCATATGATGGACTGGTCCATATTTTTGCTTTCTAATATGTCCTTTTGGTTCTTTCTAAGAGTGTTCATCTCTAGCTTACTTGAACACATTTGTTTCATGCTGTCTACAGTTTTCTCCTGTTATAAACCTTAAAATTAATCATCAACATTTCAAATATTCTAGCTAACAATTCTAGTATCTTTGCCATATCTGAGTTTATTTCTAAAACTGCCTTATGTCTTTGATTCTTTTCCTTTCATTTTTAATTTGACTTGTAATATTTTTTGTTTGAAAGCTCTAAGTGATGTATCACGTAGTAGGAACTTAGGTAAATACACCAATAGTGTGACTTGTATTATGTTTCTGTGGATTTAGTTTAGTCTGGCTAGGAGCTGGACTTTGTTTAATGATTGCTTTAGTTGTAAGGATCTAAGACATTTAATTAATTCTTCCAGTGTCTTTATTTTTGTCTTCGCTGTTGACTTTGGGCTTCTCTATGTGGTCTTCCTCAGGGAAAGTCTGTCTTGTAGCTATTTGGGCTGTCATCCATTGACAGGACCCTGGATCCACATTAGTGTTATGGTAAAATTGGGGGAGGATAAGTGTTCTATCACCTTATAATTAAATCTAAGTCTTTAATGAGCCATAGCTCTGGGTTGTGACCTTCACCATTGTTTTTCCAGTGTCAGAGCTTTACCTTCAGCCTTCTTTGATGAAAAAAGAAAACTAGAGGCAGCTGCCATGGGAACAAATCATTTACCAGTTGGGATAGGTTCTGAATAAGTTTCTATCCCTGGAGAGAAAGTTTTATTATAGAGATCACTCTTGGTGTATTTTATAAAATGTGTTTCTCTCCTATTTTCTATACCCGTTGACTATCTTTCTTGGCTCTTTACTGTAAGAACTTGGTAGTATCTCAGAGATAAAACCACAGATGTATGGGTCAACCAAGTCTATACACTGTAGCCCCTCAAGACTCCAAAAATTCACCAAATTTACTGTGTAAGTGTTCCTGCCAGTATATGACTTCAGTGGCTTCTGCTCCAGGGAAGTAGATCATAACTCTCACTCTCTGGATTCACCGGTGCTTCAGATTTCAGGGTGATTGGTGTTTTCCCTAGTGACTTCAGTTCTCTGACGTGTCTCAGAGAAGTCATCAATTTTCATTTTCCTCAGCATTGTCTTATTGTAAGGATGAGCGTGACAGCCTCTAAGCTCTTTGCATGTTGGAGCTGAATGTGAGTGATAAAGAAATCCTATGGGTGGCATGTATATAAAAAGACACACAGAAAGCAAATATTGCAATTCAGCAGTGGTTTCTAATAGTGAATAAGAGAACTAATTAAAGCCAAATTTTACTGCCTGATTAGCAATAATTTACTCACAATTTGAAGAAACAGCCATTTGCTCAGGAGTCTCAGACTTTAGTAACAGTAGGCCAAGTAGCAGTCATTGCCAACTTCTCCCACTGCCAAGATTCAGATGCCTGCCTGGATACAGTAGCATGGGATTGTTGGCCACTGCATTAGCCACTGCCATCTGTCCTGTTTCCCATATAAATTATCTCCCATGCTGATTGATATATATGGCATTCTCTAGAAGATATTCTGAAGCAAGAGCCTTCTTTGTCATTTAAGTCGGTCCAGGTTTCTGACATGCCCTACCCATGCCCTGATTTGTAAGGCAGATTTCAATGTAGCTCCCTGTAACTCATTTGAAGTAGTGTCTTGTTTACTGCTTCCTCCAGCAGCCAGAGCTCAGGCAACCCATGATTCTGCTCTGTGTGATTCAAAAAATAAGTTTAACTGAACACACATGGTATTTTGGTGTCACTGATCAGAAACAACAGTAGAAAAAGCCCCAGATATATCGCTTTCCCTAGCACAAGACCATAATTGTGCTTGTCAGGGCACATTTGTCTACTGCCCTGTCATCTTTGGAGAGTTGCCAAAAGTTACAATTACAAACATAAAGATATCTATGTATTAGCCTATGGTAGAAGTAGGTTTCCCAGGGGCTGAAGAGAATGGTTGCTCATGGTGATTGGCCATTATTGTCAAAGACGTAGTTGGAAATAAGCCCAGAACTTTCTATTTATTTGTATTCTATTCAACATTTTGTGCTGTACCAGGGTTAAATGAATAATAAATCTATAACTAACTTTACCCATGATGAACTTAACTTTTAAAAGCTGCAAGGTTTACACTTTGGAGCTCCAATAAAGGGACAATATGTTAATTTAATGCTGCCTTTATTTCACGTACCAACTTACCATAAAATGTCTTTGAGAAATGTGTGGCTCAGTGACACTTCAATTCTCTTTATGTTACTGAAACAAAATTCATTATAACCACCCTGAAGAGCACAGGGAAGAAAGAACTTATTGAACTTCCAGAAAATGAGTTTAACCCGTTGTCATCCTTCCCTTCCTGTTTTCAATTCTTAGAAAACAAAAAGGAGAAGAGAAAAGAGGGGGCAGAGAGAAGGTATGTATTTAGTCTTAATGAAAAGTCTTCACAGTAGTCTGTCATGTTAAAAAATGGAACATTATACCCACTATACCCTATCCCTTCCACATATAGTTTTCATTTTATTAATAGTATTTATTTCCTGTTTTAATAAAAAAATCTTTATTTTAAAAAATGAAAATATTTCAAGGAAAACTACTACTAAGTCTGACCTCAAATCAAATGCTAAAATGATGTTGACTTAAACAGATTATTTTTTTTTCAACTTGGAAAATGACAAAGCCTATAATTAAAAAGCTAAGTCAACCTTAAACATTATAATGACAAAGATATAAAGCTTGACTACATCGAACTCAGGAAAAGAATCGTATTAAAAGAGCAAACTTCACTATTTAATTTCCTTACAAATGATCTTTTAAATATTAATGTATTTATGAACCTAAGTTTTAAGAAATATTTTCTAACATCAGTGAGAAGAATCTTAGACTAGAAGTTATTTAGGAGTGAAGTAGGAAGTAGAGTAATAAAATAGAATTCACCTGAATTTAGAATTTGAAATCTTGATTTCTCATTTAGTCCTTGCTTCTCTGAGAACTTAGGTAAACTGAAACTGTTTATTTCACTTAGCATAATGTTCTTCAGGCCCATCAGGTTGTGGCAAATGATGGGATTTTATTTTTTTAGGTTGAAAAATATTCCATTGCCTCTGTGTGTGTGTGTGTATGTGTGTATATCACATTTTCTTTATTTTTTTGTCTGCTGGTAAGTAAGCATTTAGCTTGCTTTCATAGCTTGCCTTCTGTGAATAATGTTTCAATGAACATATGAGTGCAGAATTAATTTTAAGAGATATTTATTGTTAGAAAAAGATAAAATTACAAATTTAAAATGGACTCTATATATCAAGAGAAATTGTATAATTGTAAGAGTATCTTCTACTAAATATGTAATACTGGTGTAAATAAAAATCTTCGTGTTTGATATTTCAATGCTGATTTCTTTCTTTTCTTTTTTTAGAGAGGTTTTTGCTACAGTGGAGAGGTTTTTGCTATAAGGCGCGTGCGCTTGCCAGACAGACAGAGAGAGAGAAAGCAAGAAATCACCCCCCAGGGAGGATGGCCATGCCTCAATCCTTTCTCCTCCATTCTCCTCTCGGGATCTTGGGCACGCACGCACATGCGCCTGGCGTGAGTTTTAAGCCACCGGGTCCCGGATGCAAACCGTGGTCGACTATGTGGGAGTCCAGCGACGTAGCCATTACACTAACTGCTGGTCCCAATGCTGATATTTCGATATTGCCCCTCTGCCCTTCCCTTCTGTTTCTGCTTCATGTGCTCCACATCTGGGCAAGTTGATAAGAAAGTGCAGGTTCCTTCGGAGCCAGCAGGAAGCTCAAATCAAGGAAGCCTCAGCCAACATGTGGGAATCCTAACCCTATTTCCAACTCTCAACCACAATAAAACTCCAAGTCAATCTTCTCCCTGCTCTTTCAAACCATTTCTAACTAGTTTGGGATCTTTCCTTCCTTGCAGAAAAGCCTCATTGTACGATAACACACATCTTCATACACTGGGGGCACCTATGTGGCTTCACCAGTCTTTATATCCAATTCATATATATATTTTTTTGAGAGATTTTTGCTATAGGGCATGTGCGCTCGCCAGAAAGACAGAGAGAGAGAGATAGAAAGTGAGAAATCACCCTCCAGGGGGGAATGACCATGCCATGATCCCTTCTCCTCCATTCTCCTCTCAGGTTCTTGGGCACGCAAGCACAAGCGCCCGGCGTGAGTTTAAGTCACCAGGTCTGGTACTCAAACCACGGTCGACTACATGGGAGTCCATTGACATAGCCATTATGCCAACTGCTGATCCCCCAATTCATATTTTGACAGTGGAGTTCATGCTGTTTGTGTGAAGGTATCACAATAATTAGAAAAAACAGAATGCTACAATAATAATAATAATCCATTACTTTATTATTCAAACTAAAGTAAGAAAAGAAGAAATACATTCAGAATGATTCTTAATGCTCTGCTTTCTATCACTATAAAATTTATCAACCATAGGTTTTAAATATATGTTATTTATTTTATGTGAACTGCACCTCGATAAAGCTATTAAAAGACAAAGATTATTAGACTGGATAATAAACAAAATCCAAGTTTATGATAAACACAATTTGAGTATATGATAATTATTAAAGATACTTTCATATATAAAGACACAGAAAAAATGTAGAAAGAGAATGCAAGACCAAAACATGCAATCTCACTCACTGTGTGTGTGTGTGTGTGTGTGTGTGTGTTTGTGTATGTGTATTACATCACCTAAAAACTCTTTAGGATAAGAAATACTAAGATATATAATAAAAGATCTTCAATAATGATAAAAATCTTAAAAAACCAGGAAGATATAACAATTATGTATGTTGACCTGTAGTAGCATCACTTTTTTTTTTTTTTGGAGAGGTTTTTTCGCTATAGGGCGTGTGCGCTCATCAGACAGACAGAGAGAGACATAGAGACAGAAAGCAAGAAATCATCCCCCAGGGAGGATGGTCATGCCACAATCCCTTCTCCGCCATTCTCCTCTCGGGATCTTGGGCACGCACACACGCACACATGCCCGGCGTGAGTTTTAAGCCACCGGGTCCGGGATGCGAACCACAGTCGACTACTTGGGAGTCCAGCAATATAGCCATTATGCTAACTGCTGGTTCCCTAGTAGCATCTTTTTAAACATAGAAAACTAGAAGAAACTTAAGAAGAAACAGATAACCCAAAGATTATGTTTGGAGATTTTAAAAACAGTAACTTTAAAAGTAGACAATTAGATGGGAGATTTAATATAAAAATTAATTGAATTGATTTAATTGATTTATATAAAGGTTACATCCAAAAACTGCAATATACAAATTGTTTTTGATATGAAGGTAAAACATTTACAAAAATAGACTATATATTTGACAACAAAGCAAGGGGTACATATATTTTAATAATTTTAATAATTTATTAATTTTTTACCTCCATAGATGTGAATTAAAAGTTAATAACAAAAGATAAATAATTTTTAAAAAATCAATATAACTACAAATTAATTAAAATGTTTTAGATAATTCATTGGTTAAACAATAAAATCTCAAAGATTATTAAAAACATTTTTAAACTGAATGATAATGAGCCCATCATATACAACCAAGCACTGGCTTAGAGGAAAAGTTACAGTTTAGGATAAGAAATGTATATGCAAAGGAGTCAGCAGGTGGCATGGTGGTTAAGGTGTTGGACTCTCACATAGCCGGCCATGGTTTGAGTCCTGGAAATGACAAATTGAAAATTATGCTGGGAATATGAGCATGTGTACCCAAAATCCTAGGAGGAGAATGAAGGAGAAGGGACTGCCATGTGGCCATCCTCCTAATGGGTGATTTCTCACTCTCTCTCTCACTGTCTCTCTCTGGCAAGCACACATGCCCTATGGCAAAACCTTAAAAATGTATATATGAGAAAAAAATAAAAAGCAAAGAATCTTGGCTTTCAGCTAAGGAGCCAGAAAAAATAATTAACAAATTAAATCCACACAAATTAGATGGATTGAAATAATAAAAATAAAAACAAAGATAAAATAAAAATAGAGAAAATAGAAAACAACTATAAAGCCAGAAAATAAGCATGGAGCATGACTAATTAAGAAAAATGGAGAAAATATAATAATTACAAAAAAAAGAGAAACACAAGTCTCTACTACAGACCCTATAGACATTTAGATATTAACTGATGTTATTTAAGCAATTTTATGAGAATACATTTTAATATTTTGATGACCTTGTCTGATCCTCTGAAAAATATAACCTATGGGGCCAGTGGATGGTGTTGTGGTTAAGGTGCTGAAGCTCAGCATGGCTGACCATGGATTGAGTCCTGGATACTGTAGCTTTAAACTCATGCTGGGTGCATGTGTACGTGTATCCAGAATCCTGAGAGGAGAATGGAGAAGAGATTGTGCTGTGGGCATCCCTCCTTGGGGTGATTTCTCACTTCTCTGTCTCCATTTGTTGCTGTCTCTCTGGTGAGCGCACATGCCCTATAGCAATAAATCTCTCCAAAAAGAAAAATACAATTTATGAAAATTGACACAAGAATAAATTAAAAATATGAATAATCTATACCTGTAATTACCTATAATTAATAACCTTTTTACAAAGATAACTTCAGGGTCTAATGTTTTTAGAGGTGAATTTTCAAAATTTGCATGAAAACAATATTAATATTTCATGATGATCATAGAGGGTAGAAAACTCTGCATCAAAACATATTTTTACTACCTAAAGCTTGATATCAAAATCCTATAAGCAAATTCTACTTAAGGAAAATCACTGAACAATATATCTCATGAATGTACAAGTTTATACGAGATACTAAACAGTCAACTTAAAGACAATTACTGATGAAAAAAAATCTCATGAATGTATGAGTATATGCAAAGTACTAAATAAAATATTAGAAAATTAAATTCAGTTATATGTAAAGTTAATAATAAAAAGGTATAATTAATGGACTTTAAATTTTAAAATACGGAAATAATTTAAAGTTCAAAAACATGTAAGTCATCATATTAATAAAGTAAAATATGAAATAATCATTTCAGTAGATAAAATATTTCATAAATTTAAAAAAAATTGTTTAAATCTTAGCAAAGCAGGAATAAAAGGAAACCTTCTTAGTGTAAAAAAGAACATGTAATATAAACTACAGATAACATTACACTTTATGATGAAGCTTGGGGAACGATTCTATTATGATTGGGTAGAAAGTAGAAGCACTATCCCCATTCCAGTCTAACACTACACAGAAGCCTCTATCTTACATAATAATTCAAGATAGAGAAACAGCACATTCTACAAACACTCTGCTATAGACAACAAATGAACTTAATCAGGCTTCTGGAAATGAAGTTAGTACATACATAGTAAATTTTATTTTCATGTGGTAGCAAAACAGGGGGAATTAAATACAAAACATTATTTACAACAGTATTGAAAAACACCAAATACTTAGAACTTAGTCTACTAGAATACATGCAAAATTCATACACTATAAACTGGAAAATGTTTTTCAGTGAAACTAAAGAACACAGATCAATGTGAAGAGCTGTATAATATGTTCATGGATTAGATAACTAGATATGTGTCATTTCCCCTCAAATTATTTATAGATTCAATGAAATAAAAATTTAATTGGAATAAACATTTTGAGGAAATTAATATTCTTATTCTAAAACTAGTGTAGAAATAAAAAAATTCAAGAATGGCCAAAGTAATATATCAGTTGAAAACTAAGAGTCATATACTATGGGATAATAAGACTTTCTATAGAAATTCAAAATTTCAAAGTACTTGGTACTGACAAATAGATTAGTGGGTTAGACCAGAGGGTCCAGAAAGAGATCCACTCATATAAGTAAACTTGATTTTATAACAGAGGTACTATTGCAATTCATGTGAGGAAGTATTGTTTTCTGAAGTAATCATATTGAATCATTGTGATAATTAATTATAAAATCAATAAAATTTAATTGGGGATGTACCACAAATCATAAAAGGTAATAATTAAAACTTTCAAACTTAAATAGAGAAAAATGCTATGGGAATAGCTTTATTAAACAGGACTACAAAAGCAGTTTGTATAAAAGAAATGATTGATTTTAAAAAGTTTCACTCAACAAAATATCATAAAGTAAGTGAAAGTCAGTCCACAAACTTGGATGGGATATTCATAATATATTTATTTGATAATGAGCACATATCCATAAATTATACAGAATTATTTCAAATCAAAAATAAAAATAGAGAAAACCCAACTTAAAAATGGGCGAAAGTGTTCAAGAAATACTTACAAAGGAGAATATCAAAATATCCATTAACACATGAAAAGTTGTTAAACATAATTATTCATCAGACAAATGGAAATTTTAAAATAGCAATGAGGTGCCAATTAATCCTACCACAATAGCAGAAAATTGGAAGGCTGACAAACCACAAGTGCAGAATGATGAGAATTACCATGCGTTCCTGATGCTCGTGAGTACATAAAAGCATTTGGAAGAGCCTTAGTAGTGCCTACTAGAGCTAAACATTAGCATAACCTATTAAACCAACAATTCTGCTCCTGGGTATACGATGTGCTATAAAATATGATGTCCCGTAAAACATAGACTGTGCAAGAATGTTCTTACCAGCTTTATTTGTAATGGCCCTACATGAGAAATAATTCAAATATGTATCCATGTTACAATGGCAAACTGTGGTGTATTCATACAGAAGAATAAAAGACACTAATACACTGATATAGGTAAGAACATAAAAGAATCTCATGTATATGTTAATCAATAAAACAAGGGAGACAGAACAAATAGAGGGCATACTGTATGCTTTAGTTCTTTCTATAATCCGAGCTCAGAAAAACTAAGTTTAGGGAAGAAAATAAAGAATGTGATTGCCTTGGGAAGGTTGTACTCAGTTGTTAGTTGTTAGAGGTGTAAGAAATCTTGCTTAGATGCTGCAATGGTTTCATATTTAATCCGGGTGTTGATATGAATGTGTATATGTAGGTAAAAATTCACTGATCTGTATGTTTAAGATAAGAACATTTGCTGTCAATTATACCCTAAATTAAAACATTGAACTTTTTAAAAACTTAGAAGTGTGTAACATTGAACAGCCTAGTTAAACATCCTAGTCTTAACTCTCTTAAGTGCAAAACGAGATAATAGCAACTAAACTGTGATGTTCTTACAAAGTAAATAATGCTTGATAATAATACGCCACGTAGCATGTAGAAAATTTACGTCACATTCCCATAAGAACTTAGCTTTTGGATTTTTCCCCACTCCATTTAATTCCATTTTTTGTTAGTCATATTGGCATTCTAACCACTTAAATGTTCACAGAATAAGCATTTTTGTAAGAAAGCTACCTTTTTATCAATGTTAGCAGTTTATACGACTAATATGTTTAAATGGTCTGTTTGGGCAGGTAAAATTATGTAATGCAGTGTTTGAAACAAGAGAGAATATTTTTCCTTTTAATTTCCATTTTTTCTTAATCTGTATAATGTCCCTCTAGTTATGCCACTGTACTTTGTGCCCCAGAATTTCCAAAGTGTACCATTTCATTTTTACTGCACTTCAAATAAATAGAAAAATAATTATATATATGTATATATAATTATATATATAATGATAATATATATACATGTATTATATATTTTATACATATATAAAATAAATATATATACATGTATCTATTATGATTGGGTAGAAAGTAGAAGCACTATCCCCATTCCAGTCTAACACTACACAGAAGCCTCTATCTTACATAATAATTCAAGATAGAGAAACAGCACATTCTACAAACACTCTGCTATAGACAACAAATGAACTTAATCAGGCTTCTGGAAATGAAGTTAGTACATACATAGTAAATTTTATTTTCATGTGGTAGCAAAACAGGGGGAATTAAATACAAAACATTATTTACAACAGTATTGAAAAACACCAAATACTTAGAACTTAGTCTACTAGAATACATGCAAAATTCATACACTATAAACTGGAAAATGTTTTTCAGTGAAACTAAAGAACACAGATCAATGTGAAGAGCTGTATAATATGTTCATGGATTAGATAACTAGATATGTGTCATTTCCCCTCAAATTATTTATAGATTCAATGAAATAAAAATTTAATTGGAATAAACATTTTGAGGAAATTAATATTCTTATTCTAAAACTAGTGTAGAAATAAAAAAATTCAAGAATGGCCAAAGTAATATATCAGTTGAAAACTAAGAGTCATATACTATGGGATAATAAGACTTTCTATAGAAATTCAAAATTTCAAAGTACTTGGTACTGACAAATAGATTAGTGGGTTAGACCAGAGGGTCCAGAAAGAGATCCACTCATATAAGTAAACTTGATTTTATAACAGAGGTACTATTGCAATTCATGTGAGGAAGTATTGTTTTCTGAAGTAATCATATTGAATCATTGTGATAATTAATTATAAAATCAATAAAATTTAATTGGGGATGTACCACAAATCATAAAAGGTAATAATTAAAACTTTCAAACTTAAATAGAGAAAAATGCTATGGGAATAGCTTTATTAAACAGGACTACAAAAGCAGTTTGTATAAAAGAAATGATTGATTTTAAAAAGTTTCACTCAACAAAATATCATAAAGTAAGTGAAAGTCAGTCCACAAACTTGGATGGGATATTCATAATATATTTATTTGATAATGAGCACATATCCATAAATTATACAGAATTATTTCAAATCAAAAATAAAAATAGAGAAAACCCAACTTAAAAATGGGCGAAAGTGTTCAAGAAATACTTACAAAGGAGAATATCAAAATATCCATTAACACATGAAAAGTTGTTAAACATAATTATTCATCAGACAAATGGAAATTTTAAAATAGCAATGAGGTGCCAATTAATCCTACCACAATAGCAGAAAATTGGAAGGCTGACAAACCACAAGTGCAGAATGATGAGAATTACCATGCGTTCCTGATGCTCGTGAGTACATAAAAGCATTTGGAAGAGCCTTAGTAGTGCCTACTAGAGCTAAACATTAGCATAACCTATTAAACCAACAATTCTGCTCCTGGGTATACGATGTGCTATAAAATATGATGTCCCGTAAAACATAGACTGTGCAAGAATGTTCTTACCAGCTTTATTTGTAATGGCCCTACATGAGAAATAATTCAAATATGTATCCATGTTACAATGGCAAACTGTGGTGTATTCATACAGAAGAATAAAAGACACTAATACACTGATATAGGTAAGAACATAAAAGAATCTCATGTATATGTTAATCAATAAAACAAGGGAGACAGAACAAATAGAGGGCATACTGTATGCTTTAGTTCTTTCTATAATCCGAGCTCAGAAAAACTAAGTTTAGGGAAGAAAATAAAGAATGTGATTGCCTTGGGAAGGTTGTACTCAGTTGTTAGTTGTTAGAGGTGTAAGAAATCTTGCTTAGATGCTGCAATGGTTTCATATTTAATCCGGGTGTTGATATGAATGTGTATATGTAGGTAAAAATTCACTGATCTGTATGTTTAAGATAAGAACATTTGCTGTCAATTATACCCTAAATTAAAACATTGAACTTTTTAAAAACTTAGAAGTGTGTAACATTGAACAGCCTAGTTAAACATCCTAGTCTTAACTCTCTTAAGTGCAAAACGAGATAATAGCAACTAAACTGTGATGTTCTTACAAAGTAAATAATGCTTGATAATAATACGCCACGTAGCATGTAGAAAATTTACGTCACATTCCCATAAGAACTTAGCTTTTGGATTTTTCCCCACTCCATTTAATTCCATTTTTTGTTAGTCATATTGGCATTCTAACCACTTAAATGTTCACAGAATAAGCATTTTTGTAAGAAAGCTACCTTTTTATCAATGTTAGCAGTTTATACGACTAATATGTTTAAATGGTCTGTTTGGGCAGGTAAAATTATGTAATGCAGTGTTTGAAACAAGAGAGAATATTTTTCCTTTTAATTTCCATTTTTTCTTAATCTGTATAATGTCCCTCTAGTTATGCCACTGTACTTTGTGCCCCAGAATTTCCAAAGTGTACCATTTCATTTTTACTGCACTTCAAATAAATAGAAAAATAATTATATATATGTATATATAATTATATATATAATGATAATATATATACATGTATTATATATTTTATACATATATAAAATAAATATATATACATGTATATATATTTCTAATAATCACATATTTATAAAGCTAGGCTTTCTTAAAAAATAAAAGAAAACTCACTTCAATTTGAGAGTACAGTTGTTCTAATATCGGAAAAGGAGTACAACAATTTCAAGTAATGGAAAATAATTTTTACAAAACAAAGGGGTTTTTAAAAATATTTTTAGAATTTTAAAAATTTTTAAAAAAACAAAGCCTTGTCTTTTTCATTCAAAATATTTTTGCAGTTTGTTCTTAATCAGGACTTCTTTTTCAACCTAGAGGAGATTTGGGGAATGACTGGAGATAGTTCCATGTGTGACAAGGTGGGGCTGTGCAACTCGCATTTAGTGAATAAAAGCAAAAGATGATGTTCAGTGTCTTATACCACAAGGTCAAATTCCAATAATAAGGAAGGATTTGACCTATATAGCAATAGGACTAGGGTTGAGAATATTTATTAACACTGCCCAGGAGGTACTGGACCAAATAGCAGTTTCATTTTTTCTCAAAGATCAAAACATCTATATTCTAAAAATCTACAGAAATATGTACTAAACACTCTTCTTAAAAAATTCTCCAAATCCAAAACATTCTGAAAACAGTAATTATCAATATAAAAAGATTAAATCCAGTCTGACTTGACCTGTTCTGCTCTGAGATTATTTATTGTCTTTGTTTATTAAATTGAATGTGAAAATTCCTGCCTCTCATTATAAAGACAAGTATTTATGTGATTACAGGGCAAAGGTCCAGACATGGTCGGAGGGCTATTTTAATTTTATATGATATGTACTGAATTGCCTTCTTAAAAGTCAGAGTTTTGAAAGGTATCTCCTCTCAGGTGTTTAGGATAAAGGATTGTTGACCAGTATTAATCAGTAAAAACAAGATGATAAAGCTTCATTTCTTCTTCCAACCACTCCACTTGTTAGCAAACCAACCATATGTGAATAATTTATTTCAGATTTCTCATGTATAAAATGTAAACACAAGAACATGTACCTCCTAGATACAGCAAATGTTTAAAATGACAATTCTCAGATATAGAAAAGCTATATCTGTTTTTTTCTTTTTCTTTTATTTTCTATGCATATTTTTTTCATAATACATATTCTCCATGAACTTTTGAGGGAGCTCTCATATGACAGGCTCCAGACTCTGAAATACCATCAAATTTAAGAAAGAAAGGTATGCAATAAAAAGAATTAGGTTTATAGTAACAAAAGTGATTTTCATATTTTTATACTAGACATTCTTAAATTTTCCCTTCCTAATTTCAAAAAGAGTTGGATGCAATATGGATGGAGCTATCTCCTATTGTGGGGTATAAAAAACAGTAGAAGTTGGCAAGATGGCCTGAGAATTTCAGTTCTTTGGGAAGGAAAACACACTTTTTTCTCTTTTTTCTTTTATTTTTGTAACAGTGTGTTTGCCCATACGAAAGAGAGAAAGAGAGAGCACCTTTCCATGTCATGATCCCCCTGCCTCAGCCCTTCAGCTTCCCAGGATCTTGGTGCCTACATACTTGCCCAATTTGTTATTTATTTATTAGGGTTCATACACTCACCAGAGAGACAGCAGAGACAGACAGAGAGACAGAAAGAGAGAAATCACCCTCCAGGGGAATTGGCATGACACAATTCCTTCTCCCCCTTTGTCCTCTTGGGATCTTGGGCACATATGCACGCACACTCAGCGTGAGTTTTAAGCTGCCAAGTCCAGGACTCAAACCACGGTAAACTACATGGGAGTCCAGTGATGTAACCGTCTAGCTATCTGCTGGTCCTTCTGCCCAATGTGTTTCACAGGCCAGGTCAGGGTCTTAGCTAGTCACCATATGACCTTCAGCACTTCTGGACACTGGCATGACTGTTACACCAGAGTGGCTGGGCTGGAACACAAAACTTTGAGAAATAAACTTGTCTGAGTTTCTCTTATGTATTATTAGGCCGATAGATGTGATAAACTTTGCAGCTAAGAAAACACTATTCACTTTGCATTTTTCTACATCTTATTTCATTTCCCTTTATTGTTATCGATTGAATTAAATAATGTAATTAAAACAAAATTTCGTGCATTACTGTCAGGATATCATCCACCATTTTTTTGTGTGTGAGTTATGTATAATTATATTAAACTGAATCTTTTCAAAGTAACTCAATTGATCCTTAATAGAATATTGAATTAAGTCATTGATGTCAGAGAAGTTTTTTTTTTAATACCTTATTCATTCTGAAAGGCCCAAATCATTTATGGTTGAATGAGTTTGTTCATGTTGAGTATGCATTACATGCAACTTCACTCATATTCAAAATGTATTTATTATTCATTTTTTTTATTATTCTGTATATTTATATAACTTTGAATATTTCTATTACAGTTTAGAGCTATTATAATGTCTGAAAAGGGAACCAATCCTTCAATGTTCTATAATAACTTAAGGTAAAACATCCATTATAATCAATCTCCCATAAAAATTTAATACTGAAGAAAACTAAATAGCAATCTAAAAATAATATTTTTATCACTAAGAACAACAATGGCAAATTATGCATGAATACTAACAGCATAAGATCCTAAGTGCATCTGATGGCTTTGTAAAATATTGATATCCTAGAAGAGGCCTCCTTTATATTTTACAGGACTTACTGGAAGACACTGATATAAAAACTCTATCATATTTATGTGAAAGAGTTGATGTATTGATAGCAAGATCTACATTTGTAAGTGGGCTCAAAAATATTTTAGTGCCTATATTAAATTTTAAGAGAGGATTCTTAAGTCAAAAATAATTACTGATAAAGCAAAGCTTTAT
>NW_006159832.1:1242110-1245849 GCF_000334495.1 Tupaia belangeri chinensis | reverse complement strand
TATTCCAAACATGCATATTTGACATATTCCTGAAGACTAGCATCTCTTAGAAAAAAAGCACGATAATAAAGGGAAGAGCAAGAAAAAATAAACTGCAATTTAAAAATAGAGACCTGAGTCAGCAGTGGAATTTAGTACCATGCTTCTTAGATTGCCTCTTACTTTCTATTCCATCATCACTCAACATCAATATGTCTGGGTGGGTCAAATATACTATCTAACTTACTTGTAGAAAACATGATCATTTCAGCACAAGAATGAAGTTGTACAGAAAAAGAGATGAGGAAGATGCTAAGTTATGAATGACTTACTGCAAGATATTTATATTAGGGACCAGCAGGTAATGTGGTGGTTAAGGTCCTGGACTCCCACATGGCCAACTGTGGCTCAAGTCCCAGACCCACTGGCTTGAAACTCACACTGGGCATGTGTATGTGTGTGCCCAAAATCCCAAGTGGAGACTTGAGAAGAAGGGATTGCCATGTGTCCATCCTCTCTGGTGGGTGATTTCTCTTTTTCTTTCTCTGTCTCTCTCTCTAGTGAGCATATGCACCCTATGGCAAATAAACTAATAAAAAAGATATTTACATTACTCATTTTTAATTTTATCTTTAGCATATGAAAATCCTAAAATGTATAATCTTAGAGCATAATGAAGTTATATAATCTACATTTTTTTGTCAAAAATGGACAGAAATCCTTTAGGTAAAGAATCTCAACTGAGGACCAGCAGATGGCATAATGGTTATAGCACTGGACTCCCATGTAGGTGACTGCAATTCGAATCCCAGACACGGTGGCTTAAAGCTCATGTGTGTACATGCCCAAAATACCAAGAAAAGAATAGAGGTGAAGGGATTGTTGGTGTGGCCATCCCCCCTTGGGGATGAGTTCTCGCTTTCTGTCTCTCTCTCCAGCAAACACACGTGCCCTATAGCAAAAATCTCTCTAAAAAAAAAAAAAAAAAAGAATCTTAACCGAGGAGTCACAGGTCTATGAATGGACTTCAAACACTTAGAACTTTTGCTTATAATATTTACATTTATTCTTCCTGGAAAGAAAATACATGGAATTGCAAATGATTCCAAAGATGGTCATTTGGGCAACTACTTTTGGAGAGAGTAGTTACATTTTGAGAAGATAATTTTCTATGATCACTTGTGTTTCTTCACTCTTGTAAACTGAGGTACTTATTTTTGTTCTGGACTATCTTGACAAGGAGATTTGTATACAAATAGTCGTGGATAATATATGGGTTTTCTCTGGTATAAAGAGCAGATTTTCATAAAGCTTTTGAAGACACAGTGTGTGTCTCTCTCAGGAGCGAAGGGTCTATTTTTATACTACAACTATAATGGCAATTTTAAATCCTTTTACTGCCCCTTCATGATGAAAATATTTTATCACTCAGAACTTTCTTCTCAAGAATCTGAGAGTTGTCTCTTTAAGATGAAAATATTCAAGGAGGTAACTCATATATGGTGTGTTGAGCCCAACCACTGCTGGTATCTTCTAAGTAAATGATTTGGGATCTCTGAACTCAGGGTTTCTTTCCTATAATGAAATTACCTGTATGCACAAGTGTTACCTGGATCTTATCATGATCCTGCAAAGAATGAGGCTTAGGTAATTTGGGCAAGAGAATGTTGATAGTGCTGTTAGTAATCATGTCATTTGTCTTGACCCAGGAAGCTCTGGATCAGACTAGAGACTTGGCTTCAAACAAACCAGCATCCTTTGAACTATGCCAGGCTAACTGTAAAATATAACTTCACAGTTTTGGTGATGACAATTTTGACCATAAATATAGGATATTGACGAAGGCATATCTTTGTAGAAGAGGGAGGACAATAGAGGATGAAGCCTGCATTGATAAAGGATTTGAACTTCATGCTCATAGATAGTAATCATATTGACCAAATCACTTAGTCGTTTGGGCAAAAATGGCTTCTCACGCAATGGCTGTCAGTGAGTAGGAACTGGGGGTGTAGTTTCAAGTTAAGTACCACAAAGTAGGTTCAAAGACATTTATCTGAACAGTGCCCCAGTTATATTAACTCTGCTCAGGAAGGGGGTACTTCCTCATCAATATAAATGTCAGCTTCAGATTTGCCCCATTATAAAAACTAGTAATAAGATTCTTTTCTGGGTGGACAAAATTTCCAACCCCTTTTCAGATAAGGATCAAAGAGGTATTTATTTACACTGAGGGTAAGAGTAGGGAAATTTGCAACCACTGTAGGCAGAAACCTTGTGTACTCTGAGAATGTTGACTGGCTTATGTGAGAGAGGAGCACGAGGGGCATGCCATGTTTTACTAAAAGAAAGCAGCAACTGTATCATGCCATGGCTCAAATACTTCTGCAGGCTATCATACCAACTTTAGATCTATTTCTAGACATTAATGAAAGACAGTAAACTCCTTAGAAACAATGCCACTGTGTGAGTCCAGCCCAGGTCACCCAATGGGTACAAACCCCCTAGCTGTAGCAAAGAGCAACATGGTTGTGATTGTCAAATTATGAATCCCCAAAAAACTAACATAGATGATGTCAGTAATGATGTTCATGCTTCCCAATACAGGGTGAAATAAAAACATAACTTTTATTTGACTGAGTTGAAAGCAGTGGCCATGCTACTCAGAAACAAAATCAATGTGGGTCATGTGTGGGTGGTGGATCACACTCCCTTCATGGCCTTGATCTCTCCCTTCCTATCTTCTCAAAACTTAACTGCCTTAAGGAAAAAAAGATGATCACAGATAGACCAGGATCTCGAACTTCAGGGAGCATGGTCCTGGTAAACTCCCTGAATTCAATTTGTATAACTCTGTTGGACACAGGAGCTCAGGAACCAACTTGCTTGACCCTATGGGACGAAGGGACACCTGGATTCAACTCGGTGGGTTCAAGGAGGATTCTCCATGGAAAGGGAAGGAAACAGGCCTTGACTTTAAACAGTGGGAGTGATGGACAGATTTACATTATTGTTGCTTTTACCTTTAAGTGGGAAGTAAGAATTTAGGTACTGTGTTCTCATACTTCCCTATCCATACATTTTATAGAGGCTTTTACAATTAGAGATTCTTCTCTACACACATGGAGGAGTACTAGACTCTTTGGAATCCTACAACATGAATAAACTCTTTTAGTCACAAGTTTCTCTGTGATGCTTTTGCCAAATGGAGCATCTGGCAAAGGGAGGCCGTTTTTACTTAGAGAAATCCTCTGGAGTTTTGGACTTGTCACCCACCCCTGAAAGCTGCCAGATATACCCTGTTTGAAAAGTCGGCATTATCGTACTAATGGTACTAATTGGTTTTGTTCAAAGCAGACACCTGACCCTGAGAGGCCTTGTAACTGATATTCCCATGTTTGACTGAGTCAGGTTAGAATAATGGACTCACTATTTCAGAAGCTGAGTCTGCCACTGCCTGTTAGACTGTGACACATTCACAGTGGCTCATTCAAAGACAATAATGTAGGAAGACCAATGGTCCTCACTGATTAGATGGAAATGATATTAAAGAACACACAGCCTTCTCCTTGATCAAACTCTTGGCTCTTCTGAGTCCTCTTCTTGACTAGGTCACACCTTGGCCTATGACAACTATAGATTCTTAGTAAAAATGTTTTGTCACACCTTTATGTCCTACTCCCCATACACAGAAATTTCAACATACACTAGCATAGTTTCTAGCAACTCAGTGTCACATGCCTAAATGATGACTCCAGATCTC
>NW_006159832.1:1229690-1242095 GCF_000334495.1 Tupaia belangeri chinensis | reverse complement strand
TGCTGAGAAAGCTCAATGCTGCTAGGAGGATTTATTGTTCATTACTATTGAACCTGATGTTAGGTGTACGGGCCCCTGAGCCCACTCTTAAAGCAGTTACTTTTCCTAAGCTGGCAATTATAAATCCTTTTACTGCCCCTTCATGATGAAAATATGTTATCACTCAGAACTTCCTTCTCAAGAATCTGAGAGTTGTCTCTTTAAGATGAAAATATTTAAGGAGGTAACTCATATATGGTGTGTTGAGCTCAACCACTGCTGGTATCTTCTAATCCTTCTCAGGGCTATGATGTATTTTACCACTATGGTACATGGTACTTTTTCAGTTATGGAGTAGCTGTCTCAATAAAAAAATCTGATCGGCCAAATCCAGCCATACATATCTTGCCTTCGTAAGTAATCCGTGTCATGATTTTAACTTTCTGAACTGTGCCCTCTGATAGCTGTGCACTTTTCATCACAAAAGTCATACAACAACAGATTGATAGTCAAAATACCTCTGTGTGCTTTGCCATAAATGAACATCATATATGTGGAGCATTGGAATAGTACCTTTCAAAATGGACTTGAAAAGGTTTCTGACTCTTCCTCTGTTTTGTCCTATTGGCTAACACATGTTAGTCAGGTGAGTTCGATCACTTAACAAAGCTACCCTTAGGAAGAAACTTTCTCCTCTCAAGTGTTTCCTGGCTAATACTAAGGTGAAACGGTCAGTGGGTTGTATAGATATTACTTACAGATATTCCTTGGAGGGATTACACTAGTTCCCCCTTATCTACAGGGGATATATTCCAAGGACCCCAGTAGGTATCTGAAACCACAAACAGTACCCAGTACCAAACCATTTATATACTGTTTTATTTTCCTGTACCTACATATTTAAAATAATTTTTCATTTATAAATTATGCACAGGAATAGATGAATAATGAATAATAATAAAATGGAAAAGTTATAACAATCAATTGCAATAAAAATACCTTATTGTTCTTTACTTACCTGTTTTTAGGACAACAGTTGACTGCATAATTTAAATCTCAAAATGTGAGGTCACAGGGAAGGAAGGGACTACTGTGGTATGTGGTATGTACAAACAGAATGCTAATAATTATTTCTGTAATAGGAGCCATTCAGTTAGATGAGAAGACACACTCTTGTCCCTGACATTATCTGAACTGCTTAATGATGACTACCCAGCCCTGGAAGGAATTCGGTTTAGCCTTGACATACTGGCCAAGGTCACTGCAGATGGTGGCTTCCTCCTTGTAAGCCAGGGCAGTCTGACAATCAAAACATCTTGCTATACCTGAATCTATTCTTTTATTGTTTTTAGAATTATTTTATTTAATTTTATCCATTGTCATTATTTTATTTAAAAATATATATTTTTGAAATTGACCAGAGAGAAAGAAAGTGAGAAAATGAGCTGCCAGGTCCAGAACTCTAACCACAGTCAGCTGTGTGGGAGTCCAGCTGCCTTAACCACCACACCACCTGCAGGCTGGCCCCGACCTAAATTAATTATAAAGGCCAAGGGAACATGCCAGTGCAGAAATTTGAGGAGAAAACCACTTGGCTTCCTAAGGATTGGACACTCATGGATTACGGCATTTACTCAGCTGGTAAGTCCAGGACCCTGGCGTACTTGGCTGAGGTCTTGTTCATTGCCCTCTTTTGGCTACTTTGAGTCCTGTTGATTGGGTTCTTAAGTAAACCTTGCATGAGACAAAATGAACAGATTCCATCATACTGTCTATAGTTTATATTAATCAGAGAAGCCAACAGTATGGCTCACTCTTAGAAAATGTTAACAAAAGCCAAGTGATATTTGTTGTAAGAAAATTCTCTGTAGGCCTCTCACATTTCTGCTTATTTTGCAAGCAAAGGCACTGACCGCCATGATCCATAGTATCTTTTCACAGAAGTTTTGTTGTTGTTGTTGTTATTTTAATAGTGATTACAATTAGAAGATAGAGATAGCATTTCCTCCCAGAGCAAAGGGCAAATTTATATAGGGGTTATTATAAAATAGTCACATTTCCAAAGCTTGTATCTCATGTATTTGCAGGTGTCATTGCGTCCTTGTTGTGTTGCTCTGAAGAAATTAGGGATTGAGGAACAAGTTGCAGGAAAATGCTGATAATCTGGCTAGGCTGTTTTTGTGAATAATAATGTCCTTAATTTCTAACCCAAGGATCTAATGTCTCAGCCAGTATCCATGAAGCTAGAAGCCTAGTGTTTTAGTTTGCATGAGGGTAATATATCAGACTATTTACAATGCTGGAAATTTGACTAATCTCTGTTTACTGTAATTTTTTTCTATTAAATCATTTCTACTATTTTTAAAATGTATTAGCAAACCAAGAGTATGAATGGATAATGAACTGGGGCTTATGAGGTGATGTAACTATGAAAGAAAAAAATCCTAATCTTTAATAATGTACTATACTACCTTCAGATCCTATGATCTCATCTGCCTCTATTTCTTATTATAACCACTGCTCTGCAAAGAATTCACCCAATTTTACTCAAATGAAATATGACAGTGACTTTCTACCTCTTACCCTAGAGCTTCCCACTTGACACTGAGACAAGAAGGTGTTAGGAACCACTTAATGCTCATGCACGTGCAGCCTGGGGTTTAAGTGTGCCCTCTGCAGTAAGCCTTTGACCAACAGAGTCAGAAATGGGCAGATATATTGGTTTCTCTTTCTCCTTCTTCCATGTATTTGTAGTTATGCAATTTGATGGAAGACAGTAAGGCAGGGTTGGATAATCTTATTTCTTATTTGATAGATAACCAGCGCTGAACATCTGAGAAATGTGCCTTCCTTTTGACTCATTCTTTTTCAGTGCCTCCCCCCTCTTCTCCCTCACTCCTGTTTCCCAAATATCATGAAGTAATCAAGTTATAACATGTATGTCTTTGGCTATGGCTGGGGAACCTGTACAAAGAGAGAATTGGATTGTGAACAAGATAGTATTTAAGTTGAGCACAGAAAAACAAAAAAGGCTCAGTGTACAGAGATGCAGCAAATCCAGAAATAAAAGGTTATGCCAGCTGAAGCGAAGAGTAAAAGTAATGATTGTGGGGAAAAGAATGACAAGGCATGTGTGAGAAATGGCAAGTTGAATTTGATTGTAGCACTTTTTGCGTAAAAGTCAGCTAGAGTAACTCTACACTGAGAAAAATTCTGGCGATTTTGATGAAAGAGATTTGTGGTCTCTCTCTAGAACCTATATGGCATGGGGAATTGTAGGCAGAATGAGTATCACATCGCGAATACTAAGTCAGCATTAAAGCATATAGAAATGCAAGTTGAGCATCCCTAATACAAACACTCAAAATATGAAATACTTCAAAATCCCAAACCTTTTGAGCACTGACACAAAGCCACAAATGAAAACTTCCACACCTGAGCTCATGGGACTGACATCGTTAAAATGTTGTGACACAAAAATATTGTACAAAATTACTTTTAAACTTTGTGTGTAAGTCTGTACTAAACGTGATACATTTTGAGTTTAGACTTAGTTTCATCCACAAGATATTTCATTATATATATGCAAATATTCCAAAATCCAACAGCAAGAAAAAAAATCTGAAATCTAAAACACTTTTGGTGCCAAGCATTTTGGATAAGGAATATTCAACCTATAATTGAAAAAAGAAAAGACAGATTACCAGCCAAAGATTCACAGTAAGAGAATACTTTCTTCACAACCCAAATCATTTTATTCTTCACAACCCAAATCATTTTACCTCCCTTAAAATGTAGCTTTGACGTTTACAAATATATGACACTGGAAGTGATTCTGACAGAAATTGTATTAATTCCTTTGGCTTCTTCAGTTCTCTTCTATAAAGTTTATATTGACCTGGCTTAGGAGCACACGTGGCTGGGTAGAGTAAGAGGGAGGTTGGCAGAAACTGCAGAAGAGAACAGATTTTACAGTAGTGTAGGCAACTAGAAATGCTTTACACAAACGTTTTTATATAGATTTTGCTCAGTTACAAGAAGTTGAAGAGGTAATCAGAAGTAGAAATCAGATATGAGGAGAAAAATTGTGAGTATGAGAGAGAAAAACAATCCATGAGATGATAAGGAAGTCAAGGGATTAAAGGTATTTTTACATTTAAACGAAAAGATACCAACATAGAAACATGAGGCATGCAGTACAATAGAAAAATAATCAGGTCACAGGAGATATAGCTTATGAAAATATTTTTCACTTCTTTCCTAAACAAAAAGTGCCTTTAAAATAGCAAATTGTCTTGGCCTGGGTTGGGCAGTGCTTGATGCATTGGACTACAATGTTGGGAATCATATAGCCTATATGGGTTCAAATCCCACCAAGCTGGCCTAAACATGCAGGTTGCTTGCTCTGTATGCCCCGGATCCTGACAAGTTAGAGGGCCTGGAGAAAGGGGACTACGATGTAGCCTCTTTTGAGGGTCTCTCTCTTGCCCTCTGTTTCTGTCTCTCTCTCTCTCCCCCCCACTTTCTCTCTTTCACTCTCTCTCCAGTATGTGTACTCTAAAAGTGAGGAAAAAAAATGAAAAATAGCAGATTACTTTTCAAATAATGGTATGTTAATTTGGGCAATATGCAAAGATTCTCTTACACTGATTTTTGAAAAGTAACCTGCAATAGAGTATTTGGAAACCTTTAAAATATTTATTACTGAACTCAGATTATGTAATTCCTAGGTCTATGCATTTCATTAGCTAGCATTTACCAAGTGCATAATATATTCTGAATGCTCAGTCGGTTGTTACATAAATATTATTACTTTCAATTATCTACCATTTTGAAATTCAAGTAATATTTTCATTCTTGTTTTATAAATACAGAAATTCAGGTTTAGTGATTTTATTCATTTCCACGAGTTCAAATACATTTTCAGGGACAGAATCAGCATTGACCTCAAAGTGTCCATTTTTAACTATTCACCATCTAGACTAAAAGAAATATTGACATAGCAATGAGTATAAAATATTTCAAAAGCATTTGTAATAATACAAAATAGAGCATTACTTATATGTCCAATAGCAGAATACTATATACACATTTTATTTTTCTCAGAGTATTACCAAGTCATTAAAAGTATTTTTTTTTGGGGGGGGGAGGTTTTTGCTATTGGGCGCTTGCATTCACCAGACAGAGACAGAGAGACAGAAAGTGAGAAATGATACCCCATGGACGATGGCCATGCCGCAATCCCTTCTCCTCCATTCTCCATTCTGGATCTTGGGCACACGCACACACGCGCCTGGCGTGAATTTTAAGTCACCAGTTACGGGATGCGAACTGTGGTCGACTACGTGGGAGTCCAGCGACATAGCCATTACGCTAACTGCTGGTCCCTACAAGTATTTTTTATGAAAAAAAAAATGTGATACAATATTTGGGAATACAATTAATTCTGCTTTAGTATTTGTTTTTGAAACATGAATTTGTTCCAATATAATGGATATATATTAGGTGTACAGTTAGTTTGATATTAAAATACTACTAAGTTCTTAGGTATACTAATTATAAAATTTCTGACATGATATCCTAAAATCCTGAGAATTAAGCCTTAGTTAACTTTTTCTCTTGTTAGTTATGCATATATTATTCTTAGGAGAAAGTTTAACCTATCATTACTTTAAAAGAATTGCAAGATTTTTATTTGAATATTTAAAAGTGAGGTTTATTGTTGTTTGTTTGTTTTAGAATTAACAACGACTAAGGATACAGGACTGTTTATACATTAAATAGTATAATTTAGGTAATAAGCAAGGCTCAGTGGTATCTGCAGAATTTTCACAAAGTGAAAAATTCAATGAAATAAATACCTTATGCTTTGCATTTTGCTCTGTGATGTCTTAGGAATTTCCTATTATCTCAAGTTTCGATGATTCTCAGAATGTGTGGTATGGTTCAGAAAACGTGTTCAGGGAAAAAATGTTGAAGCTCTTACTTGAGAATCTTACTTTAGAAGATTAAGTATCTATAAAAATACATTTTTCTTCAACAGTGTCAGTATCTCTTTAAGAGATTGATATTTAAATGCAGTTCATTCTCTTATTCTTTTATAAATGATCAAAAAAATCTTAGTTACATCAGTTTTTCTTTAATTCATTTATAGGTAATGGGTCATAACCTTGATCCAACCTCTCTGTAAATGTAAGAAGATTAAGATCAGCTAAAATTGCTATGACTACGTTTTATTTTAGGCTTCCTCACACAGCACATCAAAAGTGATGTTCCCCTTCCCCAAAAGCTCCCTTTGATGTCAAATGTGTGCTTTGACCACACATGGGTGCACGCTCAATCAAGCAAGTCTTACTTCTCACTAGTCTTTCAAGACAGAAAAAATATGAATATAACAGACCTCAACAATACTCCAGTCCATCAAAAATCTTTTCTGGTGCTCTACACTGTTATGAAATGAAAGTCCTGTCATGAAATGTGAGAGGAAGAGAAGGCTGAGAAAGATATCAATTAAAATAAGCAATCAATTGTAAATTCTAAGAAAGTTTAGAGATGTCCAAGTGGTATGGATTAGAGAGTTTTTGATAATCAGCCTTGACATTAGAAAATTTATTGTTTTTAAAATTGGGATAAATTTTGCATTCCAAAAATGACAGGACGATTAAAAAAGAAAATGATAAATAAACTCTGAATCATTCCATTCACTGTCTAGATTTAAATACATAGAGAAGAGAAGGCAGGGAGTATCACATTCACTTCAAAATGAAGCCTGATAGGGAACCAGCAGTTAGCGTAATGGCTATGTCGCTGGACTCCCACATAGTCGACCGCGGTTCGTGTCCCGGACCCGGTGACTTAAAACTCACGCCGGGCACGTGTGCGTGCGTGCCCAAGATCCCGAGAGGAGAATGGAGGAGAAGGGATTGCGGTGTGACCATCCCCCCTGGGGGGTGATTTCTCGCTTTCTGTCTCTGTCTCTCTCTGTCTGTCTGGCGAGCACATGCACCCTACAGTGAAAATCTCTCAAAAAAAAAAAAATGAAGCCTGATATAATTAAATTTGATATTGTCTAGAAGATAGTTAAATATTTTAACTCTAGGATGATTTTATCTAATAAA
The DNA here is from genome assembly GCF_000334495.1 of Tupaia belangeri chinensis. Taxonomy (NCBI): domain Eukaryota; kingdom Metazoa; phylum Chordata; class Mammalia; order Scandentia; family Tupaiidae; genus Tupaia; species Tupaia belangeri. Next base: position 1,234,998 of record NW_006159832.1, on the reverse strand, counting down.
GTTCCCCTGTAAATCTATTTGCTTCTGTGAATTATGTCTTAAAAATTACCACTATTTCTAGCCTATACCCAGGATAGAGAATAAAATAATAGAAAAGTCATTCATTTAGCTAACCCAAATATGAGCTTACCACATTCTAGAGATTTTTCTAAGTGCTAGGAGTGAATAAAATGCTAATTAACTTTTTTTTTTTTTTGGCATTTACATCCTAGCACACCATATACTAATACAAAAAATTACGTCATCATCCTGAAAAGCAATTAAAATATTTTGTGGACAATATGCACAAAACATAACCATACAAACGAAACAAAAACAGTGATAAGAGCCATCCTTTCAATCTATGTACTTCAGAGTCTAAAACAGAGAAAAGTGACAGGTAGCACTAAGATATTTTGAATCACAGAGTGGTCTAGTAAAAAGATCTGGTTTGAATTGCAACTGTGTCAAGGCTCAATTAAGCATGTTTGCAAAATATGTAGTAAAATTACCGGAAACAAGAATATACATATAATTCATAATGTCCAAATTTCTGACTAGGATAGGGGGAAGGCAAAAAAATAGTAATGATAATTTAAGCAAACAATTTTGGCTAATAAATTTGAAAACTTCGAAGATAAATTTTTGTAGATAAATTCAATTACCAGCACAAATAATTTATCTTAAAAAGAAATTTTAAAAGTTCAGTCAGTAATATGGTGGTTAAGGAGACTGGATTCCATGTGACCAACTGTACCATTCAAGTCTCGGACCTGGTATTTTGAAAAACTTACCAGGTACATGTGCATCATCCATACCCCAAATCCAGACAGGACAATGGAGGAAAAAGGATTGTTGTGTGACCATCCCCCTGGGGGGGAGCGGGTATTTCTCATTTCTCTCTCCTCTCTCTCTCTCTCTCAACTCATGTTGGGCACGAGTGTGTATGTGCCCAAGATCCCGAGAGGAGAATGGAGGAGAAGGGATTGAGGTGTGGCCAGCCCCCCAGGGGGTGATTTCTCGCTTTTTGTCTCTCTGTCTCTTTCTGTCTTTCTGGTGAGCACATGCACCCTATAGCAACAACCTCTCAAAAAAATAATAAAATACACCAGTGTGTATCTAAGAATATGTGTGTCTATGAGTATATGTGTATGTTTCCAAAAGCCTTTAGTATAGGACTGTTTTTATATTTTATAACTTCTGAAGTATAGATTTTATAAACTTAAAATAATCATTATTTTTAAATAATTAAAAAGTTTTTATATATTCAATAATATTTATATTTCTTAATAATTTATTACATAGATGACATTTTAATAAAGCATTATCCATTGTTTTTCTTTTTTCCATTTCTTTGTGTGTTTTTATTTGAATCATTTGTATTAATCTATTTTAAAATAATTGACTTTTCAGCTATGTGGAATCTGCTAATGAATCTTTCAAAACCATTTTTTTAGAGAAATTTTTGCTCTATTCATGTGCACTCGCCAAAAAGACAGTGAGAGATGGAGAGACAGAAAGCAAGAAATCACACCTCCAGAGTAGATGGCCACACTGCAATTCCTTCTCCTCCATTCTTTTCTTGGGAATTTGGACACACGAACACACACACACACACACACACACACCACACTTGGGATGAGTTTCAAGCACAGGGTCTGGGACTTGAACCATCATTGACTATGTGGGAGTCCAGCAACATAACCATAGTGCCATCTACTGAACCCTCAAAGACATTCCTCATCTCTGCATCTCTGTCATAATGTGTTCCACTTTGAGTCTTTTCATCTGATTCTTTTAATGTGCACCCCTCAGAGGAACATATCCTAAACATCTGTTTAAACATGTTGTCTAGTTTTACCACTAGAGACTTAGTGGTTAATCACTATTATTTTAAATGTCTATAGGATATCCAAGTATCTGGGTCATGTCTGAACCTTTTGTACTGATCATTTTATTGCTTGAGTGTCCTCCCCCACCTTCTTCCTCCTCCCCTCCTTCTCTTCCTTCTTTTGCTTCTCCTCTGCCTTTTTCTTATTTGTATATCAAGTCATTGTTGGTCAAAAACTAGCCATTGCGTAAAGGATAATGCACAGTGAGGTAAATAATATGATATCTGGTAATAAGGTGCCTCTTCTTTTGCTAAACCTTTAATTTGAGGTGGTGAGTAAATCTATTCAGGAGTTGAATTAGCTTCCAGTTTTCTGTTTCTGTGCAGTTGACCATGTGGGATTCAACTGCCTTAACCACCCTACCACTAGCTGGTCCAGACTTAGTAATTTTTTAAAAGAGGTTTTTGCTGGAGAGAAAAACAGAGACACTGAGAGGGAAAGTGAGAAGTTACACCTGATGAGGGAAGGCCACACCACAATCTCTTTTCCTCTATTCTCCCTCTTGCTCCTTCTTCCTCCTGGGACCTTGAGCATGCATACACATGTGCCTAGCAATTTTCAAGCCACTGGGTCCAGGATTTGAACCATGGTTGGCCATGTGGGAGTCCAGTGACTTAACCAGTATGCCATTTGCTGGCCCCTAGATTTGATAATTTTTAAATGACAAATTTATTGCTTACCTCTGGATTCTGAAAATTCTAGTCAGTAACATACAAATTTTGAAAAGACACCATCATTTAAAAAATAGCCAAGACCAACCATAAATATTATTAAAGAGACAAATTTACTTTATTAGCTACAACTAATTCTGAAGTTACTATTTGATTCCCCAGGTGTACATTTTGATTCATACATGAAACTATCAATGCTTGGCCTTAATGGGTTATGAAGGTACATGGAGTAAATCTAAGAGAATGAAGGTGAACTCCAGCACACAGACCATGACAGAAGCATTGGCTAAATCGAACTCCAACGCCCGTTGTGTTAATTATATTCACTGGTCAATTACCCACACCAATGATCCCCTTTAGTGCAGCAGAAAATCGAAAATTTCAATACTCTACTCAGATCACATACAAATCAGGCTGATCTTGAGTAATAACATCCTTGAATATGAAGGACAAAAAAATAACCCTTTAATTACCGTGTTTATGTCTCCTTTTTTAGTTACCCACAGAAAGTAAACATGCTTAAGAGCATCTTGGCAATTATAGCCTGCTTTTCAGATTCTGTTTAATTATGAGTGAATCAATCAATATGATTCTATTCATTGCCTCATTCTAAGGCTTTAAACCAGTTTTAAAAGTGAACATCTCACATAGACGCTTTTATTTCCTTCTTGCTTTTTCTACTCTTGAAAAAACAATTATATACAAAACCACATTATTCCCTTATACTTTACGTGGTTTTGACTTTTTTCAAAACTTGAAATGATTATCCTTTTGTTTATACTCATAACCAAAACTATACTCAAATGTAGATGACACAATTTCACCTCCTTTCCCCTAGTGACTCTCTTACATAGGCCCCCAATTTTTTAATGTGAGGCAGAAATTTTCATTTTTCTCTTAAAGCTAAAATAGAAAAATATGAACATTTCAGTGTATGATGGTGGTGTCTGCTGGGCTTCACAGAACTATTGATGACCTCAAGCCAAGGGAACATCAGCCTTCTCCTGTATTTGACAAGCAGTACTTACAAGATATCAATGTTCCTATGTAGCAATTTTTTTTCCCATATTGTTCAAACTCCTGCCAAATAAGCAAGGGTTAACAATGATCCTTTGGACTCTGAATTTTGGATAATTTGCTTTTGGAGATCAACTGTCATAATGACTTAGAACATTTAGTCTTTCTGAGTCTTCTAATTCCGACTTGTTTCTCTAATTTAGTGCTAGCCAGTGTTGTTGTACTCCAATAAGACCTATCTTTAAGTATATAATTATGACCTCAAAATGCAAATGTTATATACTAAGTCAAATGATGACCTTTGCTTATTTTTTTCTTTTCAGAGAGATTTTCGATACAGGGTGCATGCACTCACTGGAGAGACAGAAAGGGAGAAATCACCCCCTGGGGTAAGGGATGGCCACACCATTATCCCTTCTCCTCCATTCACCTCTTAAGATTTGGGGCACACATGCACATGCACCTGGCTTGAGGTTTAAGCTGCTGAGTCCAGGACTCAAACCACTACGTAGGAGTCCAGCAACATAACCATTTTGCCATCTGCTGATTCTGACCTTTGCTTATTGATATAATATACCAAAGAAGTTATTTTCCACTATGGTTAGTGCACCTCCGGGTATATTTCGCGCATGTTTTTGAATTATTATCAATCAACTATAATAGTAGCAGCCCATTCACAATTCATATAATTTTACTGGTACCTAGCTTATTGGAATTTTTTTTTGGGTGGGTCCAGAGTCTACTATATCATTTCTCTAAGGAATACAAAGAAAAACAAACATCTTGTTCTATTATCTTACTTTAAATGATGAAAAGCCTTAGATATGATAAGTACATTATCCAAAGTTCATTTATCTACAATGTCTTTAAGCAGGAATATGATCGCCAATACAAAGCTGTCTATTACCATGTCACTGCTATGCTATCCTGAACTGGCATTATGGGACCTGTTTCTTTTATTAGTTTCCGTGTGTTTGTCCACTGAAAACCCAGAGAACTTTACAAAGCCATTGTGATACAATTAATACACAATGCTTCTGCATGAGGTTGCATTCTCCATTTTGCTTATAGGCAAATGGTATTCTATCAAATTTTATGAAAGCACAAAAGACATTGTGGTATTCATTAGCCAGGGCAAACCAAAAGGCACAAGAATTGCTTTTGTACACTTGGCTCTTCGAATTGATGTTTTATACCACTGTATTTTGGGGACCAGCAGATGGCATAATGGCTAGGTCACTGGACTCCCATGTAGTTGACTGTGGTTCAAGCCCCAGACCCAGTGGCTTAAACTCATACAGGGCACATTTGCGTGTGTTCCCACGATCCAAGAGGAGAAGGGATTGTGGCGTGGCCATCCTTGCAGGGTATGATGTCTCATTTTCTGTCTCTCTGTCTCTGTCTTTCTGATGAGTGCACACTCTCTATAGCAAACCTCTCAAAAAATAAATAAAAAATTATACCACTGTATTTTTACTTGTCACCTAAACTCTCTGTTCCAATAAATATTTGCTAGTTAAAAGTGTAGGTAAATTCAAGCCTAGAATGTCTGATGTAATGATTTATATTTCTTCTCTTTCTACATGAAACAAAATTTACTTCAGAAGTAGTAACTAAACGGTTCTTGTGCCAGGCAGAACAAACTTCTTCATTGGATTTAAAATCAATTGAAAAGGCAGACTCATATTTGCCATATTATGAGGGAGGCTTTGCAAATCCTTCATAATCAAGCAGTCAATAGAACTCTCA
>NW_006159832.1:1226088-1229659 GCF_000334495.1 Tupaia belangeri chinensis | reverse complement strand
AGGAATGCCAGTTTGACTGAACTCATGATAAAAAGAAATTTAAAATTTATGGTGACATGATAGGAAAGTGAAACTCAGACTCTACAACATTTGCTCTGACATAAGTAACAAATGGGAAATGAGTCTTCAAGTATTTTAATCTGTCATAATGTTATACTGAGAAGCATCACCTTGTTTAATTATACATATGACAATAAGTTTATAAGTCTACACTCAGTGTGAGATTATCAATGCTTACTATTTTATTAAGCAATATAACAATGTCTAAATAATTCATATTGGGTCATCAGAAAATTAATGATGCATTTTTGCATAGAAAAACAGAAAAATATGTCATGACTTTCTGACAACCCAATATTTTAGATATTGTTTCCTACTTCTTTTGAAACATTTTTAGTAATTTTTGAAACACATATACATTCTTTACTGTCTGCATCTGTTTATGGGTACATCTTTCTGACCCATCAAAATTTGAAGTAGGCCAGAAATAAGAATTTGTTTGCTTGTTTGTTTTTGCCAGAGGGCATGTATGCTTGCTTGCCAGAGAGCAACAGAGAGAGAGGAAGAGGAAAACAGTACCGCCCATGGGATGTGGTCATGTTGCAATCCCTTCTCCATTTCTCCAACCTATCGGGATTTTGGCTGTGGATACTCAAGTATCCAGTGTGTTCTTAAGCTGTCAGGGCATGGATTTGAACCACAGTGGGCCCTGTGAGAGTTGACATCCTTAACTATTAGGCCATGAGGCTGGCTCAAGATCTTTTATTTTAAAAATATGAAAATTTGGACTTTATAAAAGTAAAAGCTGTATTTTTTCCCCATAGAAATAGACTGCCATTAAACACCATTATCCTTCTTGCATGAGGACCAGAATAACCATGTAAGTGATAGCCTACTCTGCACGTGTACACACATATGTACTGGAACCACAGATAACAAAATCATTAAATCACTCTCTTTTTGGCAAATCTTACTGAGGGACAAACAACAACAAGAAAGCATACCATTTATAAAATAACTTGGAATTATATAACTTTTAAAAATTGATACAACTAAACGATTTACCTTTTCCAACATAATTTTGAATATAAATAGCAAAGAATTTTTATGATTAGTACATGGATAGTGTTCAGATTTTTTAAAAAATCCTCTCTGTTGGGCAAAAAGGAGTATATCTGGAAAGGGATAGCCAGGTGGTATAGTGGTTAGGCAGCTGGATCTATAGAAAGCTGAGATCTTAGAAGAACAAAATTAAGTGGGGACATACAATGTCTCTCTTTTATAACCTGGCTTGCTTCACTCAGCAGTAATGTCTCCACTTAATATATACTGAGTGTCCGCACTCTATAACTGAAACCAAATGACGAAAGAAACACAGTAAATGGTTGTGAATACCAGATATAAGATGAAAAAAGGGTGAGTGAAGGAATAGAGTCTGAGGAAGGACATTAAGGACAAAAATAGAGAGGCATAGCATTGATGGGACAAAGAAATGGGGAGTATATCTGTTGAAGATAACTTTATTGTATTATCAACTGGACTGGGGAGAAATGTACGTATGTTGGAATATTCACTTTGCAAGCTAAATAATGTGATTGAATGTATAAATGAACTTGAAATAAAATAAAATAATAAAATAAAAAAGAAGAGCAAAATTAAAAGTGAAAAAAGTTTATTGCATAATGTAAGCTAGAAAGAAAATATGAAATGTATAGGCATCAAATGAAGACTTTTTTTTTTTTCTTCTTAAACTTTATTCAGTTGTTTTCTGGGAGAGAGGGAAGGGCATTCTTATCAGGGTCTCAGGCTCAATCCTGCTGCTAGTTTTGTGTCCAGATAGGATCACAACATGCTTCTGGCCCAACACACTCTGGCAGACCTTGGGATGTGAACCAGAGACCTTCCCTCATGGTGCCAGCACGATGCTATAGTTTCCCCAGTGCCTAACTACTGCGGCTGAAGTCCAGCTTTCTTATTTGACCAGTGTTATTTACATTGGGTTAAACAATTCTCTTCAATGCTGGAGAGAAATGTAGAGAATAAAAAACTTGTAGCTTTGCTCCGAAATTGCTTTTAGCATTTTCAACACTAATTGATGTCTCTTATTTACTATAAAATTTTTATAATACTTTTAATTTGAAAACTGAAATAACATAATGTGACAGATTCACATTATGAAGTATCTTACTGTTAATTTCAAATTCTACTGTCCTCTCTTCTCATGTTATACCTTCCTTCAACTACTGACTAGCATAATGTTTTACTGCTTTTAGTTGAGACCTCAAAAGAGCTATCATAGCTTTCATAATTGAATATTCTTTTCTTAAGAAACTATAGTTTTCAAGGAAGATAAAAATCACTATTTTATGGCAGACATTTTGGAAAAATATTCAGGTATCTCAAAGGATTGAAAAGACCCACAAAACTAGTCCTCAGAAAGGACTGGGGTCTGTGCAAATAATTAATTAATTTATTTATTTTTTGAGAGGTTTTGGCTATAGGGCACATGCACTTGCCAGAAAGACAGAGAAAGACAGAGAGATAGAAAGTGAGAAATCACCCCCCCGGGGGAGATGGACACGCCGCAATCCCTTCTCCTCCATTCTCCTCTTGGGATCTTGGGCATGCACGCACATGCACCCGGCGTGAGTTTAAGCCACTCGGTCCGGGACTCTAACCGTGGTCAACTACATGGGAATCCAGAGACATAGCCATTATGCCAACTGCTGGTCCCTGTGCAAATAATTTAGCAGCAACTATCTGTAGACCTTTATTCTAGGGCTCCATCTTTAAACTGCCTTCATATATTCTTGAGCGGAAGGAATTTTATAAAAAGCATTGAGATGAAATAATCAACTCTGGTCAGAGACATGTAATAGAGACAGTGCAGTGTTCTAACTTGGAGCTGAGATTCCAGTGCTCAGAGAAGGGAAATGGGCTGGATAGTGACTTACATGTTTTCTTTTTTTTTTGAAGTGTTTGCCAGAGGGCATGCGCATTGACAGAAGAGAGGATAGAGAGAGAGAGAGAGAGATAAGAAAGCACCCCCACCTCTGTGTCCCATAGAAAATGGTCAAGCTGGAATCCTTTCTCCTCCATTTATCCCTCTAGCTAAGATTTCGGGTACATGAGCACATGCTCAGTGTGTTTTTCAAGCCACCAGGTCTGGAGACTCAAACCACATACTTCTCCATGTGGGATCCAACTACCTTAACCATCATGCTATGGGCTGGCCTAAATCCAAATGTTGCCTTCTCTAATGCATGGACAGACTTGTCACATCGCAAAGTTTGACCAGAAGGTGAAGTGTTTCTCTTTAGGAAAAACATATTCTTTCATAAATGGATCAAAAATTCCTTCCTAATTCAACAAAATAATTCCTTAAAATGCTTTTTGTAATATTGAAGTCAAGAATTGTGCATCATAACCCTATTGTCTATCATCTCAACTTAATTTTACACAACATACTAAAATTAACAAAAAACAAATTGAAGTAATTTTCTTTTGTCATTTTAAATACCCATTTTTGAGATGGCGAATGTGAAATGGAATAAGTTCTTAAGTTAGGGAA
>NW_006159832.1:1197836-1226071 GCF_000334495.1 Tupaia belangeri chinensis | reverse complement strand
TTTCTTTTTTTTTTTTCTTCCTTGGAAATAGTTTTATTACAGAAATGCAAAAAAAAGGACCTAGACTCTTATATCCTGTATATAACTTCCCCTAATGTTCACATCTTATGTATTCATAGTACAATTGTCAAAACCACAAAGTTAACATTAGTTAAATACCTTGAACAAAACTGTAAATTTTATTAGACTTTCTTTTTTTAATTTTTAAAAATTAATTTTATTTCTTGTGGTTCATTTTATTATTTATTATATTTACAACATGGTTTCATGGTATAATTTTTATATATTTATGTACATAAATATATATTTGGGGGGGATAGAAAACAAGCTTTATTACTTCATAAATGTTTGGAAACACAAATGATATTAGCAAGGAGATGAGTCAAGTTCTCAAATATATCATTGCTCCATTTCTGACTCTGGCTGTAAGAATGGAGCTATTACTACAAAAACAAAAAGGGAAGGAAACGACCCCGAAAGTAGAAGAAATTCCACCCTGAAATAATATCAACCTTTAAATGTTACCCAATGTTGGATAAAGGTATTTTTTTTTTCTGAAACGTATATATATACCCTATTTCTGATGCTCTGCCATTTCCCACCCTCCTGCCACACTATCTCTGGTGTCTATAGTTTTCCATTCCTTTTTCCTCCACATTTTACTGATTCATAAAATTTCTTAAATAATCTACTTTCAATAGAAAATTCAGCTAGTATGTACATATCTGTGAATTCATGTCTGAATTTAGGCATGAAACTCTGAGTAGAATGAATATACTATAAGGTAGCTCCTAGCTGATGCTATAAAGCTTACTATGGTCATTAAATAGGCATTTTTAATAATTTTTTTAATTTCAAGAAAAGCAGTTTTAACTTTAATAAATCATATAAATGCTAAGGACCTTTACTTAAAACTTAAAGCCAGGAAACAGATTAGGATTCTGTTCAAGTAGTACATACATGAGCCTATCAACAACTCAAGACAGGACAAAAACTCTTGAAATCAGAAAACAAAGCATAGAAGAAAATCAGCAATGTTTTTGAAGATCAAACTGTTGTTTTTGAGAATTATACATAACCTGAATCTATATGATGACTCAAGAATTATTCCTACCTTAAGGATTATTCAAAATATGATTTGCAGCTAGTCAAAATAAAGTAACAGTTTTTTTTTAAAAAAATGTGTTCCTTTACTTTTATAATAATATATCTGCCATGTTATCACTGTGGAATGAGTTCATTTTAGACAGAAATTCACAACTATGCCGAAGTTTGTGTCAAATGCCTGATCAAACCAATTTCCTCATAAGTCATCCAACACTGCCAATACAGGGTAATGGATTTAGTTTAGCATTTATGAATCTTTCAAAGAAAATAAAATATTGCACACATTTAAAAGGTGTTCTTTATTCATTTTTGAAGCAGCACTTTAAATTACATATTTCTATTTACAGGTGACATTTAAAAATTATTCTAATATGACAGAAAAAATATAATTCTGCAAATGCAAAAAGAGCTCAATTGTGAAGCATAATAATTGAGTTATTGGATTTAATTAATAGAAATATCACCCACATTATTCTATGCCACTTACTTCAGTGACTAGAAATACTTTAGGTTTGCTCTAGAACTAATTTCATTGTAATAGTTTAAGAACATGGAGATTTTACCACTATGTTGTGAGCAGCACTGGTGAAATACACACTTTTCTCTTACTTTAGTGTTCTGAATGATCTAGTTTGTGGACTCATCAGTAATAAGTTAGTCACTAAGCAAATTAAGCCTGTAAGGAAGGAATCCATTCTTCATAATACTAAGTTATGTACAAACCACATTCTGCCTAGCAAAACATGTGCAAATGATTGATTTATTCTTTTTTTTTTTTTTAGATTTTATCATAGAGTGTGTACTCCAGAGAGAGACAGAGATAGACTGAGAGAGTAAAAGTGAAAAATCACCCCTGTGAAGACAACTAATCCTTTCTCATTTCTTCTCCTTTATGGATTCTGGGCATGCACACACATGCACACCTCATGATTTTCAAGCCACTGCATCCAGGAGTCCCTGCAGAGTTGGCCTTGTGAATCCAGTGCCTTGATCATGTGCTACCTGCTGGCCCAACAAATGATTTATTTTTAATGTAACAATTTATTTAGATATAAGGTGTCTAGTTAGGTCAAGAATCACCAACTACACCAAGATAGCATTTTTTCTTCAACAATTTCAGTTTGTTTGTTTCTAGAATTCTTGATTCATGGAAGAGTTTAGACCAAGAGTCATTACTCTCACAGAAAAAATCTTAGGCTACCAGAAGTCTTAAAAAAATCATGAAAAATAAGTATTCTGAAAAACTATGCATGAATTTTTGGAATTTTTTGGATCCAAATGAATTCATACTTTAATTTCATTTTTCCACAAATGTTTAATGTCCCTTCATAGGTGAATCTGTTGAATAGACATTTTAATGTACCTTAAACCGTTGGGGTTTTTGTAACCCATATGTAATAACTGCTCTAAAATCTGTTATTTTTGTTGGCATGAGTCTCTGATCTTCACTTATGAAAGAAAGAGAAGCACCTTGGTTAATGAACAAGCTGATCAGTTGAAATGTCATCTTCCATGATAGAAGACTGCATACTCTTATTGGCTTCTCAAAATCTGAATTTTTGTACAATCACCTTTTCTTATTAAAAAATGAAAAATAATTTTTCTATTCTAGTTTCTTTTTTTCTTTTTGTGATTTATGATTAGTCTCCTTAGAGATAATATATTATGATACGTGGACAGAGGTCTAATAATGTATCCCTGAATTTTATAAAATAGAGACATAAGGAAGTTAAACATTTCTTTATGTGATTCTCATTGGATCTAGAGATTATAAAACATCAAACCAAATAACCAAACCTATGGAATATGGAGAATGAAGAAGTGAAACCTATTGTACATTACATGACTCCCCCACAACCCTAATTCCAAAGTACAATGAGTTACATCTTTGAAATTGAGTATTAGCGCTCCAAAAGATGAAACATCCATTGGAATCGAACTCTTAGAATTTGGCAGGAATCATGCTAAGTGTCTCCCTATATACAAACCTAAGTAATACCATCTTCTGTAAGGTAATCACCATTTTCTTACCCAGTGCAAAATGGAGAAAACCAAACACTAGGAATCACAGAGTGAGAAATCTGTCCATATCTGTCTGAGAATGAATTATCAACCTTAGTATCATTCTGTCTCCTAGGCTCTTTACTCCTCTATTCTGAATAATGACGACAATGTTTACATTGATTAATTTAGTGCAAACTTTGAGGTCCTGTTTAATGTCATTTCTCTTCTTGGGAGAAGCTTTCTGAGAAGATTAATCTGCTCAGAGAGAAACGGTGTTTTCTCTTTTACAGAAAGCAATTTAATAGTTTTGTTTTGAATTTTGGTACCAGTGTCCTGCACAGAAGCAGGTGCATGCAGACATTTAGTGAGGATTTAATGGTAACTTGAGGATGAATTAATGTATGGAATGGGTTATATAATGAATACTAGCTCAAAGTTCTGAGAAGTGAACTTCAGCACTGGTTCCACCTAAGTATCTGTCAGGGTGTGCCGAATTATTTTAAGAAATAGAGGCAGTTGTGTTATATTGTTTAGTTTCATTATATGGTATTTGTTTACCATCATCACATAACAAATTATCATGACTTAGCTACTAAAAACAATACAACTTTATTATGCCACAATGCCCATAGATCAGGAGCTTGGGCACAACTAACCTTGGTCCTCTGCTCAAGTCTCACAGTCACCAATCAAGTTGTTGGGCTGTACTTCTCATGTGGGGCTCAGGGTTGTTCTTCAAGCTCATTCAGGGTGTTTGCAAATTTAATCTCTTGTGGTGGCAAGACTGAGTTCTGGGCAAAGTCACCACCTGCTGTTAAAGATCACTTTACACTTTTCAAGGCCACCCATAGGCAAAACCAAGCAAAAACCCAACAAGACAAGCACAGTATGCCCTTGCTTAACATACACTGAATGTCTACAGTCTGTGGCAAAAATCGAAAAGTTCAAAGACACAGAAGTAAAGACGGCAACTGTAATGATAAGATGCTGCATGGGATTTAGGAAAGGGCTCAGGAAAAATGTTTAAGACACTAGATAAAAAAAGACAGTAGAGTGAATGTAACAAGGCAAACAGATTATGGAATGTTATATCACAACAGAGTAAAAAAGGGGCTCTCTCTCTCTAAACACACACACACACAACACACACACACACACATTATATATATATATTTATACATAATACATGTTTATATAATATATTTTATAGATTATATATTTATGTAAATTGTGTGGATATAAATATATAATGCATATTATACATATATAGTGTGTGTATATACATTATATGTAAAGTGTTTTATACCTACACACACATTATATATGTATATAGATAGATAGATATAGATATATGTATACACACACACACACACACACACACACACACACACATATAGTTGTTGGGAAAGTCGTGACTTATTTTTCTATGTTTTTCTGTGCCAAACTTTGTCATGACTTTCCTGACAACCCAATATAATAAAAGTCCTAGTAGAATGAAAATGGAAGGTGTACAATATAATGTCCTTTGTTGAAGATGATGAATATGGTAATATCTTTGACCTGGTTATCATATACTGCATGCACGCTTTGAAAACCACATTGCACCCCACAAAGACATACAACAATTAAATGTAAATAAGAAATTAAAGAATAAAATTTAGAAATAAATTTAATTAATTCCCCCCCCCCCAAATAGTAGGAAGATTGGTGGCACTGACATATTTTTACTTCCAGTTAGGTGTCACGGGCAACAAGGATCTGTCAGGACAATAGAAAGAACATTAGCCATTTTAAATAGAGGAACGATGTAGGAAACTGGCTACACTGGAGATAGAGGAGCAGAGTAGCTGAATGTGACACCGCGAGGCCACTGGGGACAAATCACACCTGAAGCTCTTATTGCACCTAGAGCTGAAGGGACTCAGAAAGTACTGTGGTTAGAATAGGTAATAGAAATGGCAGATCCCTAGTATAAACGGGATCTATGTGGGAGATGTAGTCTGTACTGAAATCACTCCAGAGACAGCTGGAGAGAGAGAGAGAGAGAGTGTTCAAGCTTCTCTTTCCTTTTACCCTCCAACTTAGACTGGCATCTCTTATTCTCAGAAGCTGGAAAGCCTGGGAAGTAGATTCCTTGCAGTTTAGTGCAGGAAAGGCAAGGGCAGGAAAGCACAGAGAAGGGAGAGAAAGCTTGCATGGCCTTTTTTCACGTAATTTAGGTTTTTTTACATGTGTTTACAGTAAAACAAAGAAGGAGCTTTAGTTATGTTTCTCATGCTTATTGTTATGGAATGACTTCTGGGAAGAGGAGCGAGAAAATGTCCTTCATTTAGCTATTTTAAGCTAGAAATCTCTACTTTTGGGGCTGGCGGGTGGCCTGGTGGTTAAGGTGACTGGACTCCCACATGGCTCACCATGGTTTAAGTCCCAGACCTGACAGCTTGCTTTCTCACTTTCCTTCTCTCTCTCTTTCTCAAGTCAACTTCAAAATAATAATAATAATGACAATGAATAAAATTTAAAAAAAAAGAAATCTCTACTTATAATTTTTGATTGGTTGTTTTTTGTTTATTTTTTAGTGGCATGACCTCTGGCCTAAAAAAAACAAAACTTACAGTTTAACTTCATGTACACACATTTACATTTATAGAATAAATAATATTCATGTTTATCTTTTTATGTAAATACACTAGTATATAACATCTCAAGCAAAAACTCAATTATCTCCTATACTCTGGCTTTTCTGTGAAAGCAAGCTGTTCTTAAAGTAAAATTTTGGTGTATATTTGTACCAATTTGGAAGATATTCATGTGGGATCTTCAAAAAGTCTATGGAAAATGCTTACTACAAAATAACTTTGCATAGATGTCTAAATTGTTTTGCACCTAAAAATAACTGCCTCATACTTCAATTTTACTTTTTTACAAACTTTTTGGAGTCTCCTTGTATATCTATTCCTATTTTTTTTGCCAGTGTTTGAAAAGAACTTTTAATTGAGGGACTGAAATGTAAGAAATAAGACTGAAGTCTCTCAAATACTATCTAGTAGTAGGTCTCAAGGAAAGAAAAATCAAGGGAAAAAAAAAGAAAATAACTTTTCTACTCTCACTACTTTATTTTTCACCTTTTCTTCTTTACATTTATATATTTATTGCATTTGATTGGTTTCTTTTGTGATTTATCATTTAGCTCGTTCATGTTCTTTTTTTCTCCTATTCCTTAAGTTTTAAGCCTTATTGACACCATTTTCTAATTTCCTTTTCAAGCTTCTTGATTATCTTCTGTCTTTCTTTCATTTCCCTAGGAAACTAAATTGGAACCAAAAGTTTATGTGCTAATATTTGATTGGAGGATACAATTTCAGGGTAGTAGAAAGTGAGAACAATGTAAGAGGAGAAAGAATAGATACAAGGTTAGCAACACCACCTCCAAAGCTTTCAACACATGACTATGGGCTGGGCTTGTTGGGCACTTTTAAGAGAACTTGTTAACTACTTCACCTCAATAAATAAAAATTTAAGGAGGAAGGGATTTGCTTTTATCTGCCAGCACCCATATCCTATTAGTCTGTATTTGTCTTTACATACTTGGGTGTTGCACTTACTTAACCATTGTGGAAACCATCAGCCTAGGTTCTACCATTGGGATAGTCAGGGTTATTGCTAATAGTAATTTATTGTATGAGAGCAGGTGGAGAGCTTATACTTGACAAAGAAAGGGAAGCCCCGGACCCAAAGCGAGCAGATGAGGTCCAGGCAGGTGTCACATGGGATGACACGCCTTTGTGATCCTCCATCCAACAAAGACCAACAGCCTCTCTCTGAGGTGTTGTAATTAACCATTAGCCTAATGTTTAATGTCAGCTGAATTTCCTGGAGTAAATTGCAAATGCTGAGCAAAAAATATTGGTGGGACAGATATGGTAAAACATATAACGTGCATCTGACATCGCTATTATTTCACTGTCTTTTAAAGTTTTTTTTTTCTAATTTTAAAATTTGTTTTTAGTTTTTCAATTCTTCTAAAACACACATACAGAGAGAAAGAGACGGAGAGAGATAAAATCATCCCCAGTAGAATCCTCACCCTGAAATCTGTCTTGAGACTCAGACCATAGGCTTGCCTGGCATGTACAGCGAAGTTCTGAGATATGACCATGTGACCTTCCCACACGGGTCCAGCCACTACTGCTGTACCACCATTTGGCCTACAAAATTCTCTTATTTAATATTTTCTGAAATCGCTTGTCCTCTCTCTCATTTTTCCATTATTTATTTTATTTTACTTATTCATTTTTAATGTATTATATTTATCTTACCAATTTCATAGTGATTTTACTGATTAAATTTTTTCTTTTCCAAGTTTATAAGTAAAAAAGCAAGAAAATTGCTTAAGCATTCAATTCTCTTGTTCTCCTCCTATAACCTGTGGAATTCAGAAATATGAAGCAGCTCATAAAATAACGCAGGTAACCAAAACCCAAGTTGCAAATGACAAAGAAATAGTGAATAGTGATGAGTTTATTATATAAGTAAATTACTAATGTTCCCATTTTGATGACTAACTTTAAATTTACTGTCTAAAAAAGTCATTTATAGGAAGAAATATATACATTTAGAAATATACTTATGCATTGAGATTGTTTCAAATTGTTTTGAAGCTCACAGGATTCCAGTTTCACTAAGCTGTGCTAAAAAGTGGCCTTCTCCATTGCCTGGATTCACTTCACAGAACTAGTCCTCTTCTTGCTTCCTGTGGGCCCCTCTACATGGACCCAGGATGTCAGGAGAACTTAATAAAGTAGTTATATAAAGGAGAACACAAAATTGAGACAGTGAGACTGAAAAGAACCAGAAAAACAAATTTGAGATGAAGCTAAGGACAAGCTCTCTCTAACTTAAAATAGGGTGTGTACATACTGTGAGTGTGTAACACTGTGAGGTTTTTTTTTTTTTTTTTTTCCTGAACACAAGATGATGGACTAAGAACACCAAGGACACAAACCACCTCACTGTCCTTTCAAGTTCCATGTTAAATTTCTCGAAAAACAAATATGCAGCTTGTATCAAAGTCCCAGGGATTTTTTAGAATGCTTTCCCAATTATACTGTCTACCATTCCTTCAAATTTTTCATTCTATCAAAAATGTCTCAAGTCACCCACTACTGGTTAATGGCCCAAACCTAAGCTTTGGTTCCTTAAGTTTCAACATCATCATTAAGCCATTGTCATATCACTTAAAGTAAGAATATATTCTGTCTTGATTCTGATATGTCTTTGAAGTTCCACATATCAAAGTGGGGAGGATATAAAAAAGTAGGTATAAGTTTATATCATATTTGATATAGTCACTGATATAAAACTATATCAGCAATAATGCTAACTATTCAGTAGGCCCATGACATTTGGCTCTACATGTTTCTTAAACAGCTTTATTATAAGACATTCTCAAGTATATGAGTGAATTCAAAATTTAGAAAAAGACATTCAGAAAATGCAATATGAGTATCTCAATAATCAAATTCTATTTCTAATGAAACAGTAAGAACTCTCCCCATGAGAAAGGATACATGTTAGATGTCACCTCCCAAAACCATAAAACTGTGCTAAAAGGATATTTGTATAACAAATTCCATTTGCTTTTTCTTTTTTTTTAATTGCCAGAAGACATGTGCATTCACAAAAGAGAGTGAGAGAAACCACTACCCGATAGTCATGCCATAGTCCTTTTCTTCCTTTCCTTCTTCCTGTCACACAGGTACAAGAGCCCAATGTGTTTTCAAAGACATTTGGATTAGGATTAAAACCATGGTCAACCATGTGGATCTGAGTCCCTTAACCACTGAACTATAGAATTGGCCTTAAATCACATTGTCTTCCCTGAATTCAAATTCTGCATTTCCACTCCTCATTTGTTCCAACTAAATAGATAAAGGCACAAGGAACATGGCAAACACATCTTGCACTACTCATAGCTAAGATGTAGAGAAAAGACCACTCCAGCTAGTTTAAGAAGAAAGAGATTAATTATACGATATTAAATGGCATTCAGATGGTTAGGATGTGCTGAAGGAACAGATGCTGGGCTGAATTTCCAGAAACAACTCTAAAAGTCATATCACATACATGGGTTTCCAGATGAGCTACTTCCTGTCCACTACTAGTGACCTATCTCTACTACACTGGAAAACAAAAATACACTGCCAGCTCTGGAACTACACTATTTCTTTTCGGTCCATGACATTGTATAATTCAGTTCTGAATGAACACTCTCTACCTCCACAAATTAAACAAACAGACAAACAGATAAACAAACAAAAAACAGCAACCTATAAAGACATCGCCTTTTTGCCTATGCTAGAAATAAAGGAAGAGAAGGATAGTGAATGTGAGGCTGAAGACAACCATAGTCCTTTGCCTATTCAACATGCAGTCAATTTTCCCTTCCATGTTGATCCTCAATACCACATAAAAATAGCTTGCTCTTTCATAAAAAGTGAAAATGATTGTCACACATGACAATAGACTCACTCTCTCTCTAATAGGAAAGAGTTCAGATCGTACTAATCCCTGCATTAATCTCTGGGTACCCAATGTCTGTTATTTCTTCCTGGATGTCATGAAACCCATGAAGTCAACTACTTAAACCACTCACTGTATACTATTACATCAAAAAGTAAGAAAAAAATAATAAACTGTTGATGTACACAGACAAGGAAGAAAATGTGGGTAACTATATTTTCATTTTATGCAATTGTTTGTGCTCACTTTTATTATTTATAGCTTCCTTTATCCACCACTCACTTGCATTCCCTTTATCATCAGTAATTGGCTCATTCAGTTGATTGGGGTTCTTAGTAGAATAATTGAAAACTTTATTCCTACAATTAGTGTTCAATGTAAGAGTTTCTGTATTGTCTCCTTCAGCACACTCCAAATTTCCAAATGCCATTTACTATCATATAAGTTAACCTTTTTTTGCTTAAACTATCTGAATTGGATTCTCTTCTCTAAATCTTAACTGTGATCAATACAAGGTGTGTGTACTGTTTCCTTATGCTTTTGTCTATTTAGTAATTATATATTAATGTTCATTCTTAGATTTAATAACTAATAGGATACCCTGTGTTATGGGTAGAATTGTATCTTTGCAAAATATATATTGAAGTTATTAACCCTTAATAACTGTAAATGTGACCTCACATGGAAATAGGGTCTTTGCAGATGTAATTAGTAAAAATGAGGTCATATTGGATTAGAGTGGACTCTAATCCAAAGACACCTAATTATAAGAAGAGAAAACAAAGAGAAGAATACACAGAGGGGTTGGGCCAGCTAGGTGGTATGATGATTAAGGCAGCCAGATCCCACATGGTCCATAGTCTTATTCCAGTCCCAGCCCCAGTGGCTTGAAAACACACTGGGCACATGTTTGTGGGTAGCTAAGTACTGAGAAGAGAATGCAAAAGAAAGGATTGTTGCATGGTCATCCTCCCTGGGGGTACTTTCTCATTTTATCTCTCTCTGGTGAGGAAATAGGCCCTACAGAAAATTAAAAACAAAAAAGTTTTTTAGAGAAAGAACACACAGAGGAGAAAATCATGTTAATATGGAGATGGATATTGGATTCAGGTAACTGTGAGCCAAAGAATGCCAAGGATTGATAGCAACTACCAGAAGCCAGGAAAGTGCAAGGAAAGATCTTCCAAACAGTCTTCAGAGCATCATGGCTCTGCCCACACCTTTACTTCAGACTTCTGACCTTAAGAATTGTAAGAAAATAAATTCCTGTTGTTTAAAGCAACCCAGTTTGTGGTACTTCACAAAGCAGCCTTACAAAACTAATACAAATTGTGTTTTAGGCTTAAACTTTCTCTTCTTATATATTATAGTATCATTTTTTCCCACTGTAGTAACTAAGGTTAATATTGGTTCTCAGAGCTCAGAGAGGCTATTCATATCGCTCTTCCTTAGACAGCATCACCAACCTTTATCTTTTTGTTTGTTTGTTTGTTTTGGTTTTTGCTGTAGGGGCATGAGTGCATCAGAGAGACACCAGAGAAAATGAGAACTAATCCCATAGGGGGATTTCCATGCCACAGTACCTTTGCCTCACTTCTTGAGATGTTGGGCACACATACACATGTGCCTGGTGTGTTTTTCAAGTTTCTGAATTTGGGACTCAAACTCAGAAGCTGGCTGGGTGGATCTAGCCACCTTAATCTTCATGATATCTGTTGACTCACCAACCATTTAATTCAATTGTCTAAAATATCAGTGAATCTGGCAAACCTAATGTGTAATTTCATTAATTAGTGTATATCTCTACTTTTTTTGTTTTTGTTTTTGTTTTTTGTTTGTTTTGTTTTGTTTTAGTTTTTTGCCATAGGGCATTTGTACACACCAGAGAGAGACAGAGAGAGAGAGAAAGTGAGAAATCACCTTGTGGGGGAGTGACCATACTGTAATCCCTTCTCCTTTAGGGATTTTGGAAGCAAGCAACATGTGCCCAGTGTGATTTTCAAGCCTCCTGGCCCAGGATTGGAATCACTGTCAGTCATATGGGAGTCCATTGTCTTAACCACCATGCCACCTGCTGACCCCATTACCATTCAATACCTAGTCCACTGTGACTTTAACAAATCACCTTCATTTAAAGAGAGAATATTGTGAGTGACTATTTATGAATTAGATTTTTTTTCTTCTTTCTTTCTTTCTTTCTTTCTTTCTTTCTTTCTTTCTTTCTTTTTTCTTTCTTTCTTCTTTCTCTGTCTTTCTTTCTTTCTTTATCTTTCTTTCTTTTTTTTTTTTTCTGTGCCAGGGGCTCACTAGATTGTTCAGGCTAGTCTTAAGTCTGTAATCTTCCTGCTTCAACCTCTGCAGGTCACTGGGATTATAGACACATGCTTTTATACCTGAACTTTGTTATTCCTGCTTTTACCAGGAATCAATACCAAGCCTCCTATATAGTCCCAGCCTGTGGAGCACAAACTCTCAGCAGCAAATGCTACCATGGTTGGGCCCTAACTTGTTTATTTTGTTTCTCAGCTCATCATAAAGATGTTTTCATAAGGCTTTAAGTGACAGGTGAGACAGAAGTGGCATTGCATAATGAATAAGATTGAGTTGTCTTATCTTCAATTCACCCTCACTTTCAAGATCTGATCTGATCTTATCTTCAATATGGTTCTTTAATTGATGATGAATTGTGTTGGTCAAGCATAAATTTGTGAGAGGAACATCATCTACAGATCAGATGACTCTCAGTCCAGTATGGACTATTAGCTTGGCTTAGTCATTTGGAATCTTAACATCATGTAGTCTGCCTTTGCTAGAGCCCAGTGGAAAACTACATGAAGCTTTGCAAATGAAGAGTCATCATTGGCCAAAACAGGCATGGCCTTGTTCCAAAATCTTAGGGATTTGTTTTGTGATTTCCACATTAGAGTTTGCCAACAGCACAATACAGCATCTGCGTTTGACAGAGGCACTTCAAATAACATTGAATCTCGTGAGTCATCAGGTTCAAGAAGCTGAAAAAGTTGTAACATGGGCTGGACTTTCTGCACAAGCCCAGCTGCAATTGAGCCCTCCTCCAGTTTGGCAGCCTTATGGGTTATGCAAGAACTAGGTCAAGACAGCACACTAAGATTGCATACATGTTTTCTCCAAAATCCTAAGAGGTTCAAAAGAATTATTTCCTTTTCTTATTGAAGCAAATTGTGGGACAACAATGATATCATGATATGAATGATAAGCTCTCTGTACCAAAAAGAATTGTAAGGCAAGAAGAACAAATCTATGCTTGAAAAATGTGTGCATCTAAGTAAATAAAAATGATTACTTCTTCCTGGATGAACTGTAATGTAATTTAATACCCTGAATTCCTTGTTTGTGTCCTCTTGGAATTATCCTAAAGGGTGGGTTTCAAGTAGGATTCTGCTTTGAGACATTGGAGATTCAACTGTGGTGGTATATGATCATTCTTGGGAGCTTATGACCTTGCATCCCAGAATAGCCTTTCTTCCTGACCAGTCATAAATTGCTTATGAGCTTATTGTACAATGACCAGGATGGCCAATGGCAGAGGCTGGCCAACCCTTACTAAAGGTTTTTATTCCAATTCATCTAGTGGTCATTAGCAGGAGGCACAAAGATCTGCACATGTTGTGTCTATTCATGTAGAGTCTATCTATTACAATACATGGCTTTTTTCCAAACTATTGGGTTGAAAAGCCATGATGCATTTTTGTGTAGAAAAAACAGAAAAAAGTAAGTCATGACTTTCCTGACAACCTGATACTTTTAAGTAGGAAAAATTAAGTTTTAATAGGAAAGTGAGGATTTTTAATAGAAAAGAAGTACACTTCCATGCCTGAAAGGCAGGCAGCTGGGCAGCTGCTGGAGGACAATTGCACTGTGCATGGGATTAGGTGTTACATTTATTCTAAGAGTTGATAATGAATATTTAGCAAGGAAAGGTCTTTCATACTATCTCACTTCTTTTGTTGAATTTGCAGGCTTTTTTGTGCACTTGTGTATCTTTCTTACAGGTGAAGAATTCAATTACCTAAACTTTCATGCTTAGTGTAGACTTAGAAGGCACAAGCATCCTTCTTTGGATAAACTGCCCAATAGGTCTATTGCCCCAGTGGGAATCAGAATGTTGACCAAAACATTTTGTTGGGTATTTTTTTTATTTATTTATGAGAAATGATAAGAAAAAAGATAACAACCATTCCTATACCATCTTTAAAATCACCAAAATTTGCTTTACAAAGCCAATTTGATACTTTTTAAGAATCTATGACTATTCTTCCTTGAGCTTCCTTTTTTAACACAAAGATGATGACCAGGTAAGACTGCCATTCTTCCCAATTTAAGGGCACCATGGCTCTGTTCTTCACATCTATCTCTGAGCAATGCTTTATTATAGAAACTATTTTTGTTTTATTTTAATTTTATATGAATTTTACTTAGTCCAGTATAACAACTGATCCACCTTTGGATTGGATAAATTTTTTTCTCCTTTGACTGGTTGTAGGAAACCCCCATAAATCCACAGATGTGAGTAGCAGTGCAAAATGATATTTAACATGGAATTTGGGTCACTTTACTTCTACCTACTGTATTGACTTATTCTGATTTTCAGTGTAAAATATACAACTTACAAAAGGTTTCTTCTAGTGTTCATTGTCTCTCTTCTCTTCCATCTCTGTTAGCTTTGTCACGCTGAATACTCTATTTATCAGACATTTTCATGAGTTCCATTGCACTGTCTGTGTATGAAGAGGAGTTATTTTTTTTTCCCTTGGGGGTGAGGTATTTTCTTGATTTCGCATATTTCTTGTGCTTCTGTGGTGATTTCTAGTCATCTGATGGGTTATTTGTTGCTTCCTAACTTCTAGAAGATCAATCAGAGGCACACAGGAGGATGTGGTCTGCAAACTCTTCGGCATTGTGTTCTTCTCTCTTTGTGTCGCAGATCCAGTGGGAGTTGATGAATATGAGGACCCAAATAGTATTCAGATTTTGGCAACTTTTCACTTAGACTTCTTGCTACTTAGTGCATGGAGACGGAACTGCAAAATGATGATAAGAGAAAGGATAAGAAAACAGAGAAAGAGAGAAAGAAAAAAGGAAGAAGCAAACAAACAAAACATTTAATTGTTAATTTTAAAAAACAGAAAATGAAACCAGTGCGGCACACTTACATGCTGCATGAAATCACTAGATCTCAGCTCTCATGGTGGACTCAGTCTTCTTTGGGTCAGCCCTTTCAGTTTGCTTTGATGGGCGGGGAAGATGGGAGGGGATTATTACCAAGATAAAGAAAGATTTCAGAGCCATAAAAAAACTTTACCTTAAAAAATTTTTTAAAAGGGACCAGCAGTTAGCGTAATGGCTATGTCGCTGGACTCCCATGTAGTCGACCGTAGTTTGAGTCCCGGACCCGGTGGCTTAAACTCACGCCGGGCGCGTGTGTGTGCGTGCCCAAGATCCCGAGAGGAGAGTGGAGGAGAAGGGATTGCGGCGTGGCCATCCCCCCTGGGGGGTGATTTCCTGCTTTCTGTCTCTCTGTCTCTCTCTGTCTGTCTGGCGAGCGCACGCGCCCTATAGCAAAAACCTCTCAAAAAAACATTTTTTTTAAAAGAAAAATTTTAAAAATGAAAAGACAGAGATAGACAGAGACAGAGAGAGACATTGAGAAAATGATAGTGTGGACTCTGCCAAAGTGACTTCTCAGCAGAACATCTTCATTGCTCTTATCTCTGAAAATCCCTAGATCTTAGCTCTCACGGCGGACTCAGTCTTCTTCTAGCCTGCCCTTTCTGTTTGCCAGGGTGACTTCTCAGCAGAGCATCTTCATTGCTCTTCTCCCTGAAATCACTAGATCTCAGCTTTCATGGTGGACTCCAAAAATCATGAATAATATTGCATTTAACTTTGCTTACATTAGAAGCTGGGTATTAACAGCCCGGCCATCCTGGCAAAGGAAATCACAAAATGTCCTTTAATATCCACCAACAATTGAAATTATTCAAGATCCATTGTTTGTCTATTTATCCTGAAAGTAAAGTCTGACTTCACATTTTTTTTCTCCATTGTGACGAGTGATTCTAATTATCATTTCACTTGTCATGTCTGTATCACTTTCTAAGGACTCTGACTTGCTATGCAAGACAACTATCTGCATGTGTAATATTAAGTCATTGGGAAAGTTATGATATGTTTTTCTGTGCAAAAATGAGTAATGACTTTCCCAATGACCCAAAATTTTAATGACAGTATTTGCAAGCTCAGATACTTCTGAATTGACAAAGGCAAAATAAGTGTCTTCTCTCTAGTGCATCATTGAACTGGTAACTTGTGTTTCATTCTCTTTCTAATTTCAAAAACATTTTATTTTTAGCAAGTATCAGATTTATTTGCCAGGCAGCCCTTATAAAAGCTCTCTTCATGCTAAGTACAAATGTGTTAATGTTTTTGCAAGGTAAAGGGCAATTTGCATACACCTCCCTATCTCTTCTTAGGCTGTGATTTATCACTTTCGTTCCTCTGAACATCTATATTGATGGTCCTGGGATGGTGCTATCACCTACCTCCACTCACTGTCTTTTTCTTCGCTCATTGTCCTATTTTCTTTTCATTTGTTCTACATATTAGTGAGTAAACAAAAACATCAACTCTTGCTAATTGTTAAAACAATAACCATAGTAATAAACTCTCATAGTGTAAAAAAAGTAAAGTTAAAACTAAATAAAATAAAACATTACACAGACGAAAGTCAATGTTATTAACTTTAGACTTTATAAACCAAGATATTTAAAAATAACTCCAAGTACATCCGTGGTGTCACAATGTTCCGCAATGCTGGAAGCCACATGAAGTGTAGTTCCCAGGTTGAACTGTACCTGGCAGGCATGGAAAAGGTTGGGGGCTAAGAATGGGAGAGGGCCAGAGGAAATCATGGTGTAAGACCGTTGAAAGTACTTGCCTCTTCTCTGTCTCTCTTTCATGAAATAAATAAACTTAAAGAACAACTCTAATGTAAGTAGAGCAAACATATTTAAATAGCAAATCACTGAATTTAAAAAATAATAAATGTTGATGCTTAAAAGTAGTGTTGCAAAATGTTAGGTTTAGAATTACTATAACTTTGAAATAAGCCCTAGAATATTAACAACAATTTAACTCAAAATGAAAAGTTATTTGCTCATGATAATGTATATGGCAACGTCTTTGTCTTAGCTGATATGAATTATAATCATGCTGGGAAGAGCAAGGTTGTACACTGTAAAGATGTATAGCGATTAAATGTAAGTAATAATAATAATAATAAACAGCAGTTTACTGAGAAATAAATTACTTTGTGACAATATTGCATTTTAGCCCATGATATTAAACATTGGCTAAATTCTCAGCTGCCTATGTCACTTTCAGACTGTGAAACTGTAAACAATTCATTTAAACTTAGAACCTTAAATCTATCCAAATATGAGATTATGAGAAATAATCTCCCTTGTCTTTAAAACTAGTAGGTGTATGGATATGAATTATAATCATGCTGGGAAGAGCAAGGTTGTACACTGTAAAGATGTATAGCGATTAAATGTAAGTAATAATAATAATAATAAACAGCAGTTTACTGAGAAATAAATTACTTTGTGACAATATTGCATTTTAGCCCATGATATTAAACATTGGCTAAATTCTCAGCTGCCTATGTCACTTTGTGGGGGAGTGACTTCTCGATTTCTATCTCTCTGTGTCTTTCTGGTGAACACACACCCCCCAAAGCAAAACCCTCTCAAAAAAAAAATTAGTAGGTGTGAAATCTTTTATAATTCTAAAACTATAGTTCAAAATTATAACATTATTTTTACAAAGATACATGTTTATGCATATACATATCTAATATTACATATATATTTGACAACTTAGGACAATTTTTATGTCTAAATTTAGGAATCATATTGCTTCAATGTACTTTAAAAGAATTATGTATTTCACAAATAAACCTTGACACAATTATGTTACAGAATATTTTAGGGACTTTGAAGCACTAACCTCGAATGTAAAAAGCTGAAATAAATAATGATCTTTGCTCCTGGTATAGTTACTAGTTTATGGTGTTTAGCCCAAGTGACTTGGACTCTTCAAGAAAATGTATTTCTGCATCTCCAAGTGTGGATCATTTCATTTTAGCCATACACAAAAGTAAGATTTCATATTCAATGTAACAGCAGTGTAATGAGGAAAAATTAATCTAACAGAAAGAAGAAAAATTTTTTTGCAAACATAATGTTCCTGGAAGTAGGCTGATGATTTATTCACAAAGTCTTGCGTCAGATGTTTGCAGATTATACATTCTAAACACAGCTACTGAGAGACATTTCTTCTAATTTCCATTAGATGATCGGTTTTTAATAATACACATAAAAATTCTTGTTCATAGCTTTGTTTATTCAGCACAGTTTGCATCTGTGTACAGCTGTAGCTTTCTGTGCCTCTGATCATACAACTCACAGATTAGCTATTAAAGTACAAAAGGAACTACGAACCTACCCTTTTAAGGATATCTAGTTATTGTGTATAGAAAATATAACAGTCTAAATTACTGAGGCTGTGCTGAATTTATGCTTTGATTTGGATGATGGTTTAATCTCCAAAAGTTTTTATTTTGACATTTGGACCAGAGTAATGGCATTGGAAAGTGTGAGGCCAAATGAGTGGTAATGCGATCATGGAGGCATTCGCCTCATGAATGGATTAATGCTGTCTTGCGTTAGACTGAGTTCTTGCACTCATGAAAAGGGATTGATTCTCAAAAGAACAAGTTTTTGTAAGAGGAAGGTGGCTGCCCTCAGGGGTCTCTCTCTCCTACATGTTCCCACCATCTTCTTTGCTTTCGTTAGCCATGATGCCAGCCTCTGGCTTAGAATTTTCTAGCCACCAGATCCTTGACTCAAACTTCTATTTTTTATAAATCATCAAGTCTCAGGTATATGGACTAAGCCAATTTATATGTCCCATTTTTCAAGTAGCATATATAAATTGTCTTTAAAAAATTGTATGGGGAGGTTTTTAAACAGATCACATAGTTCTATGTTCTTTGTATGTACTGCCTTTTTCCTCCTGACTGGAAAATTCTGATTTTTCAATTGATAAACACAAGTTCAACATAAAGCAGTTGATAAGTACAATAAAATTTAACTTTGTTCAAATAAAGTTCCTCGTAAAATAAGTATGACTTGAAATTAATATATAAGCAAATTTACATTATTTAAAAAATAAACAAATGCTAATTTTCATGTCTTATTACTTTGACTATTAATGATGTCATCTGTCACCTTTGAAAAATATGTATGATCTGTCCCATAAAGGCCCCTATCTTATGATTAATTTTGAAGTATGATCTACATTGGAATAACTTAAGATTCATCATTTACAGAAGATATCCAAGATACAAAAGTAAAGAAAAAAACACTGACATTAATGTCATAAAACCAATATTTGAAAACTCCTTTGCCATTTTTTTTTTTGAGGCACAAACTTGTGCTAGTCAACTAGCCTTCTAAAATTTCAGTTTTGTCATCTATGAAGTGGAGATAAACATAATTATTTTAAAGATTAAAATAAATATGGAAATAACAGGCCAGGGGTAACAACACTACAAATATGACATACTAGATTAAAAGCTTCATTCTTAAACATTTTATATTATTACAAAGAGCTAGTAACTTACCCAATGTAGTAGTAATGTAGATGCCAATGAATAATATTATCCTTGAGTCACTTTTCTTAAGACCTAAGACTCTCTCAGTAGAAAATAGAAAGATCAGAATTTGTAGAATCAGAGCAGAAACTGATGAATGGGCATTCTCAGTCTCATCAAGAACATATTAACTATATCATTCTAATTATTAATTGCAAATTACTTACTGTATATTTTAGGTACACTTTAATTATAGGCAAAGAGAAATCATACAGCTTTGGCCAAGCAAAACAGCCAGATAAAGTAGAAATAATTCATTAATAAAATATCCACAAATAACATAAATCTTATAAAATAAACTTTTTTGTCTTTTATTTTTTCCCTATATACACATGGCATGCAATTATATGAATAGTGATTTTGTTTGTTTGTTTAGTTGTTTTTTGCAATAGGGTACATGCAATTGCCAGAGACAGAGAGAGAGAGAGAGGTAGAAAAGAAAGTACCCTCATGGGGAATGATCATGCTGCAATACTTTCTCCATTTTCCACATTTTAGGATTTTAGGCACTCACACCCATGTGCCAGGTGTATTTTTCTTTTCTTTATTTTTTTGGAGAGGTTTTTGTGATAGGGTGTGTGCACTTGCCAGAAAGACAGAGAGAGACAGCAAGACAGAAAGAGAGAAATCCCCTCCAGGAGGGTGGCCACACCACAGTCCCTTCTCTATTCTCCTCTTGGGATTTTGGGCATGCACGTTCATGGGCATGGCATGAGTTTAAGCCACCGGGTCTGGGACTTGAACCACAGTCGACTACATAGGAGTCCAGTGACATAGCCATTATGCTAACTGCTGGTCCCCCAGGTTGTTTTACCAACCACGAGGTATAAGACTAAATCACGTAGTTGGCCATGTAGGCTGTGTTAAACACCAGGCCACCTGCTGGCCCACTGATAATGCTTAAGGTATCCAGGAACATGAAGTTGATCAACAGGGGAACTTGCTCATAGTGAAATGTATACAACAATTAGGAAATATATCAATGTTAGCTTGATTTTCAAATATTCCATGTGGTTTCAATAGGCTTTTTCATTGTATTCATACAATAACACTGAGACAGATGGGAATACGATTTCATGAACCTAGTTCACAGTTTAGTAAAACTTACCTGTGGACATGCAGTCACGGCAAAACTGGAAACTAAATCTCTTGAGTCCCAGGGCAGTCTTACTTAAAAACATTGAGAAGAATAGACTCCTAGCCAACTCTTGCTTTTGCATTTATAAATTATTTAATACAAGTAGGTATATGCCAAGATTTTTGTATTGATTTTCTCAGCAATATTATTTCCTCTTACCAGCTCTCTATCCCTTTGTTTTGAGCATTTATCACAATTTGTAATGCAGTCTTTCAAAGGGCAACTGGTACTCCTGAAAGTAGTAGATATCAATATTTC
Organism: Tupaia belangeri chinensis; assembly: GCF_000334495.1. NCBI lineage: Eukaryota > Metazoa > Chordata > Mammalia > Scandentia > Tupaiidae > Tupaia > Tupaia belangeri. The sequence goes on along the minus strand of NW_006159832.1, from coordinate 1,205,285 downwards.
AGAATCATACTTAGTACAGAGTGGAGAGATTCCAAGGCAATTATTAGCCTATGTATATCCTTTAATGTCAGTAGATTAATATAAGGACTAAGACAGAGTATTATTTTATCATATTATTTATTGTATTATTTTATTGAAATTAGATGAACATAATTTTAATGTATGAGAGAACAGATGACAATTTAGGGAGTTGGGAATTTATGTGTGCCTTTTATTTGCACCTTTTTGCTCTCCTTGATTATCTCAGAATCTGATTCTTTCATTGTTTTCACTAAATTATGTATTTTATTTATAAAACATTTATTTAAGAAATTATCAATTGACTACAATAAGAAGAAATTAGTACCATAGGCATTTTAAGAATCTTTAAATTTTTCAATTGTACAGGCTATTCCTCTCTACTCAATATTTATATCTCATTTTCAGTTAAATGAATAACTTCATAAGCTTAGTGATTCTTAATTGTGAAAATTTATCTTCTATTATGTGTTGATATTTTGTGAAGAATTTGCTTTGGACAAATTCCAGAATTTCTCTGAGCTCCACTTCCATAGTTTTTAAAACTAGATTTTATTTTGAGATGACTGTAAGTTCACATGCAATTGTAAGAAATAATACAGACAGATCATATATATAATTTATCCTTTTCATTACAAAATTGACATGTTCTTAAATTGTAGTACATTATCACAACTAAAATATTGATGTTGACAGTCAAGACAAAATAGTTCTCTGCATCCCTTATGTTCCCTTTGTATATCCACCTGCATCTCACCTCATCCCCATCCTTAGTCACCCTCTTTTTTTTCAAGAAAGATTTTTGTACAGGGTGTGTACACTTGCCAGAGAGACAGAAATAGAACATGAGAAATCACCTCCCAAGGGGGATGGCCATTCTACAATCTCTTCTCCTCCATTCTCCTCTCAGGATTTAGGGCATGCATGCACATGCGCCTGGTGTGAGTTTTAAGCTGCCAGGTCCAGATTAAGTCTAGCGATGTAACCATATACCATCTGCTGGTTCCCTCAATCACTGTCTGAAAGTCCTGGAACACTGAAAAGACATTCTATGTTTTATGAGGTTACATTGCTAATAGGAAGAAGTCATGATTATTTAGTAGGATGAATCATTTCATTAGTTTTATGCTGATGGAGATATCTTAGAGCAGCCTTCATTGCCAAATTATTTGACCACCTAAAATTCGTAGCTATATAGTTAGAAGTGAGGATTTTTAGTTACATAGACTTTTCAATTAGGAAAGTGTATAAAACCTTGAAATATATATCTGAACAATCTTAGAGAACCAGGCATCTTATTCCTTTTACAAATTTATGGATTCTTATTTCCAAACATATATATCCAGAAAAAAATCTATTCATGTAGATAATTCCTTACACAGAAAATGTTTGTTTCGTTTCATCTAAAAAATGCCATTATATTTGGTAATACATTACTTATGGTTTTATAAAAACATAAATGGAAATGATAGGATTTTATGTTTTCTTCTTTTTTGTGTGTGTGTATGTAAGGAGAGGATTTGCTTTGACCTTTTGATGTTAATACTACTCTCATAAAGAAATTATGCAGGTCAGATGGTGGTGCAGTGGTAAAGCACAATGTCCTGAGAGGCAGAGCCACATAAAGGTCCCAGTTTGTGTCCAGAGACCTCCCTGAGTACTCTGGGCATGCACCTGCCTGTGGTCCAGTGCTGGCTGAAGCAGAGGGAGAGCTTTACATCAAGACTCTGTCACATGAGCTGGGTCTTTATCTTTGCTCTCTCTCTCTCACTTATGGAATAAATAAATAAACCTTAACAATAAGTAAGTACATACATTGTACAGCTCTGAATCTTTAGCATAATCTGAGAGATTTTTATATAAATAACATAAATCACCCCCCAGCGAGTATGGCCAGACTGCAATCCAGCAACATAGACATTATGCCAGCTGCTGGTCCCTAATTTTTACTTTTTTTTTTTTTTTTTTGTTTTTTTCCTTTGATTTTTTCTTTTTTTTTTTTTTTTTTTAGATTTTTCCATAGGGCGTGTGTGTGCTCATGAGAGAGAGAGAGAGAGAAACTGAGAAATCACTCCCCAGGGAGGGATGGCTAGGCTGCAACCACTTCTCCTCCATTCTCCTTGTGGGATTTTGGATAGGCACATCCACATGTCTGGCATGATTTTCAAGCCACCAGGTCTTGGACTCAAACCATGGTCAGCCACATGGGAGTCCAGTTCTGTAACCACCACAGCGCTTGCTGGCCCCATTGTTTGTAATTTTTAATAATTATCCATTTGCCTTGACATTCATTATTTATTTAATAAACATAGCATGACACAGTCAAAATTCTAAGAACTTAGTGTGAGTACTTTTATGTCTAATTTACTGGTAAAGAAACTGAGGCATAGACAGTTTAATTAACATGCTTTAAGTCCAGTGTGCCCAAGATTCCTGAGAGGAGAATAGAGGAAAAGGGATTGCAGCGTGGCCATCCCCCCCGGGGTGTGATTTCTTGCTTGTTTCTCTCTGTCTGTCTGGCAAGCACACATGCCCTATAGCAAAAACCTCTTCAAAAAATAAATAAATAAATAGATAAATAAATAAATAAAAATAATACATGAAAATTTAAAAAATAATTCAAAGAGAGAGAGAAGTGATGCATACAGAATTTAAACTCCGGAGATCAGGCTGCAGGGTTTGATTCTAAGCCTCTAAATCATGCTACCTGTTACTATGAATTAAAAATATTTCAATTTTTGTATACATACACATGCACATGAACAGTTCACTTACTGTAGTAAGTTCTTCAAACTACACCTATTTTTTTATCTCTATGTTTTGCTATGTTTGAATTTGTTTAAAAATTTTCAAACAGGTTACATGAATTTTGTAGTCTCTAAATACTTGCACAGTCACAAAAAGCTTCATTAAATCCTTAGAAGGGAGTAGCTTGGCTAAAAAGAAAATTATTTAGCAGCAGTCGTCTTCATTTTAGTTGCCTCTAGGTTTTCTTTTGTGGTCCTCTATTTGCAAACAAGAGATAAAATGTTCAGTGATGGTTATCTTCACTAATATTATTACTACTTTGAATCTTCATGTTCAGACTTATTCTTCCAAATTTTTTTCCTATTATTGGTTTAATGTTATCAATAAAATAATTATCTATCAGTTATTTTTACCTTTGACAGTCTTTCACATGCTGCTTTTTCTAGATATATTTTCCAAGTATCCATAAATTTCTCAAAAAAAATTTATACTTCTTCTGTTTAGTTTTTCTTTAAGCAATTCTGCTTAATGTTCCACGCCACCATTTATATCTCAAAAGTGAGTTGTCTTCTCTCCAATTTTTTATCCACTTTATCAGTTCCAGAGAATTTTCTCTGGAAGAGAAGTAGTTGTTGAACATCCTTAAATTTTATTATAAACATAAAAAAAAAATTTTTATTATAAACATGTGGTTGTGGAAAGTTTCATCTCTCTTCTCTAGTTGTTTCATTTAGGAAAGTACATATTCTGACTTTTTAAGGAAATTATTCTCTGGGCAAGCAGGTGGCATGTTGTGGTGGCTAAGATACTGGACTCCCACACGGTCCACCACAGTTCAAGTCCTGGACTTGAAAATTTGCTTTCTAACTTCTCTTTTTCTTCATTTTTTCATTTTTCCTCTCAGGTGAGCTCACATGCCCTATAGCTTATTAAAAACATAGTAATAGGGACCAATAATTGGCATAATGGCTATGTCTCTGGACTCTCATGTAGTCCGCCATGGTTCAAGTCCCGGACCTGGTGACTTAAACTCACACCGGGAGTATGTGCGTATGTGCCCAAGATTCCAAGAGGAGAATGGAGGAGAAGAGATTATGGTATGGCCATCCCCCATGGGGGGGGGGCTGATTTCTTGCTTTCTGTCTCTGTCTTTCTGGCAAGCACACACACGCTATAGCAAAAACCTCTTCAAAAATAAATAATTAAATAAATAAATAATAAATGAAATTTAAATAAATAATTCAGAAAGAGAGAGAGCAAGAAACTATTCTCTATAGATGTGAGTTTCCTCTTAGTTGAGCTTTTAGTTATTTTATTATTTTTTGGTAACATTTGTGGGGCACCATTACAACTTTTAGCCATCATGAACAAAATGGCTCTGAGCTATATGGCAGACCTGAAGGTTAGGAACTCGGTACCTAATTGCTGTCTACCTGCACATCAGCCCTGAAGCTGCCTGGCTCAGACAATGCAGATGGTCTTGATTTGGAGTTGACAGTGGGGAACACTAAGACTCCAAGACTACAGTCTTCCCAAAATTTCTCATTTGAATCTATGTCATTTTCTCTTAAATGCACATTCATTATGAAACTGTAATACTGTAATACTATAATTTCCTTTAAACTAGTATCTATATTTATCCATCTGATATTCATCTGTATGATATGTAAATCCCTGAGTTCTACTCTAGAGATGCAATTACAAACACATATTGCCCTTGTTCTTCTGAAGTTTCAGGGTAGTGGAGGCTATAGGTAAGAAATCAGCAGAAAGAATACAATGTCCCAGTGCCAAGACAGTAGTATATGAATTGCTACAGGAGGAGAGAGAAGGAAAAAATCAACCTAAATACCAAGGAGGAGGTATAATTTCCAAAGGAAATTATAGCTTAACTGATACTAAATGGACAGGGAATAGCATATTCAAAGCTCTCTAAATCAGAGAAATGAAAAATAGGCCTCTGTAGCTCAAAAAGAGGATATATGAATCAAAAGATAAAACTACCAATAGAAAGGTGGACATCGGCAGACATAGCAGCATGATAGACTAAAACCAAGGTAATTATTGTCACTAGATTGTATCCCTGAAAATTCATATGTTAAAGACCTAACCCCCAGTGCCTCAGAATGTGCTTGTATTTGCAGATAGGACCTTTAAAGAAGCAAATAAGTTCAAGTGAGGCTATTAGCATGGGCTCTAATCCAACCTTACCCATGTCCTTATGAGAGGAATTTAGGACACATAGAGGAAAGACTACATGAGGACAGAGAGAGGAGACAGCCCTATGCAAATCAGAGAGGCCTCAGGAGAAACCAATCCTGCCAACACCTTGATCTTGAACTTCAACTTCCAGAATTGTGAGAAAACAAATTTCTGTTGTTTAAGTCACCCAGTCTGTGGCATTTTGCTATGGCCGTCCTAAAACACTAATTTGTTGTTAAATCTAGAGTAAAGTTAAAGGAAAATGATGAATAATTGCACTGTGTCAGGATGCTTGAACTGGTACTGTTTCCATCAACTGGGGACGTATAGAACATTGGAAGCTATGATGCATGACCCTGAGCTGTCTCTTCATAGACACTCACTTCAAGTAACTGGTGGAACTTTTGACTACTAAGAGCTCGCAGCTCTATCACCTCCAAGAAATTGCTTTTCTGCCAAAGGAAGTCAAATTCTATAAGGTGATATTCCCTCCTTGCTTGCTGCAATGATTGGTCTGTGTAGGTGTTACAAATGCCCAGAGCCTATCTTTATTTGGAAAGATTCAAAAGGGGCATGCCAGCTCCAGAGCTTCTTATGTGATTAAGTGAGCTACTGTGTCACAGTATTTTCCAATTTTCTATCTATCCAATTATGCTACAATTTTTCTTTGCAGGTGTTCCTGAAAACACACCCTTGAGAATATCATAGCACTCCCAACTACTATGTGTGCCATGGATTTTAGAGTTGTCAGTGTCCATTTCCCCTACCATTTATCCATATATCTCCCACTATACCACAGATGTTGGCCTTTCACCTGGTAGAGCCAATTAAGGACTTTAAACAATATAGGAACAGAATTAGAGTTAAACATTAGAGTAGTCATTGGTATGATGAGTTTATCAGATAAGTTCAAAATTAGAGGCAAATGGATTCTTCAGAAAGCCGTTACAGTAAATCAAACAAAAAATGATGATCAGTCAATTTTGAGTAGTGACAGTGAGTGTAATGTGTAGTGGATAAAGTTGTAAGCCATTAGATTAGAGGCTGTAGAACCTAATTATTGACTGTGTGAGATGAGTAAGAGATATGAAATGAAATGAAGATTAACACCTGAGTCTATGATGAAGCTACTGGTTGCAATGAAGAAAACAGAACAGGGTTTAGATGGTTCTCACTAAAATTATGGTTTTTATTTTGTCTGTGTGGAATATTGAGTTCTTATGAATCATGCAAGTGGAAGTGTCCATACTATATTCGAGTCAAAACTCAGTAAAGACCTCAGGAGAGATTACATTCCTTAGATAAGTGAAATAATTTTGAAGGAAATTGTAAAGTGAAAAGGAGCAAGGCCTTAAGATGAAATCTTTTAAAAAGTAATATTTAAGATATAGACAGAAGACAAAGAGCTCACTAGCAAGAGTAAATAAAAAATAGAAAAATTAAGTAGAGTGGAGAAGTATGAATGTCGAAGAGAAAATATTTAAGAACACAGGTGCTATAGACAGGTTATGTATTTAAGAGTACAGCTATCAAATTTAATAACATGGAAGTCAATGGTTAGCATTATGAGGGCTGCAACAGTGGAGAGGTGAAGACAAAAAAAATAAAAAGGGAGAGAAGGAAACAGATTATATGTTAATTAGAAAGGAGAGGAAGCTGGAAGTGGGGAGACAGTCTTCAGATGCTGATGCAGTTCTGGCATCTGCAAAGATGGAGGGAAGGAAGGTTTGAAAAGGTGCAACCTCAGACAGCTGTGAAATTCTAAGAAGGTTTGTTCCAGGCTACAGGAGAGTCCTTGAGTCAAAATTGTCCACTGGAGAGCTCCAAGTTTCCTAAAAACAAGATGTATTATTACCCAGTCATGCTCAGAGGCTAGCTGACAGCAGTTAAAGGAAGGGGTGAAGTTGATACGTGCAGAGGAGATGGTGAATCCCAAGTAGTAGGAGCTGGGGCTGTCAGTTAACAGGAAGCCTGTGCAGTTATGGGCAGCTATGGGTGGTAACAGTGAGTCAGTGGATGTGAAGATGAAAAAAGACACAGGACCAAAATGAATCAATAAAGCAAATTTCCTAAAAGGGTGAGAGGTGATTTCTTAGAGAACCTGTAAAGATTCATTTGGGCAGATTTCTCTGTGAGAGTATGCAGCCTGGCAGTATGAAGCAGTTATCTGTATGCCTTGTTAAATACTCACTGGAGCCTGCTGACACATGCCTTAGATTCCACGGGTTCTGCGGAAAAATCTGTGGAACACGGGAAACACCCTGACCCTGGTTAGGTCATGTGATGCCTGTTCTATGTCTACGACTTGTCTGATATCCTCTTTTAAAGCAAAACTAGACACCCTTCACTGCAGTTTCAACAAACCAGCACACCAGCCAATGAAATAGGTTGGCTTGACCTATGACACGTACCCGGGTTGCATAGGATGGTAACAAGACCTTGAAATGTAAACACATGAGATGCTTATTTATAGCTGTGAGA
>NW_006159832.1:1179617-1197821 GCF_000334495.1 Tupaia belangeri chinensis | reverse complement strand
TGCATGTTAGCAAGCCTTTTTGCTCCTGCTTTGTAAAACATAAATAAAGGCACTCAGCATGACTGAGCAGCACAGCTTGTCTGTGTTCACCTGCATCTCTGCTCCTTCGTCTTCTTTCATTCTCATTTCTTTAACTCTTTCTTTCATAAGACCAAGCTCCAAGGGCGGATGCCAACAGTATTACCATCCAGAGAGATGTCACTTTTAATCTTGCCTGCAGACACTGACATTTCTCAGTCTGAAGTCATACTTTTTTTGGACTAATGATAACAGATTGACTTGAGTGAATAGGCACAAATATGGCTTGTACATAACTGTAATGATCATTGGAGACAATTTTGTTACTTCATAACAATCTTAGGGTAACTCAAGTTTCTATGTCAATATACTGAAATTTCAAAGAAGACAGTTATTTCAGTGAACTCTTGGACTTTCTGTATCTTTAAAGTTTACCATTTCATAGATTTCTATATTTAGCAATTGAAAAATGTTTTCCAGTGATCTAAGGTTGTAAACTTAATTCAGTGGTGAATTTCTACACTGGCTAAGATTAATGGAAAAGGAATTACTTTATAATTATTAAGAGTATTAAATTTACAAAAACAGTAACTCATGTCAAAGAATTGAGTCAATTTTACTAAAGTTCCCCTCATTGGAAAATCTACATTAAAATGCTATATTCTGTAGATGTTAGATAATTTTTACCAAAAATCCAGATTGTGTTGTAACATTAAATTGTAGGAAATTAAATTTAACATTGAAGTCTTATTTTATCAGTGTATTCCATTTTTTATAAAGATGCAAAAGCTAAAATAAATTATTGGCATGGATGAATGAGAAATTTAAATCTGAAAATTCCTGCTCATATAAAAAGTAACATAAGAAAAAAAAAAAAAAGAAAAGAAAAGAAAAGAAAAATACACTGTGGAAGGATAGATTCAAACCCAAGTGGTACAGAATTCTGAATTGAACAACTTGACTAAAATGATTTTAGGCAAGAAATTTGACTTTTCTATGTCTCAATTTTCTCACATAGAAACAGGAATAGAAATGATCTTATCCTTGTTTTCTATTTTTTTAATTGCTTTTGTGGTTAAGTAAATCAGATCATTACATTTTATAAGTTTAGATCTTAAAAAGGTATTTTCATTACATATGAATGAGATGTATACAGGTTATTTTGCTATTATTGCTTAATGAACAGCAATAAAAATATAAAACAAAATACGATTGATCCCTTCAGCCTAAAATACATTCCTTTAAAATAGTTGTGGACAGGCCATGTACCTACTATTTGCACAGAATCCTAACCTGTTTCCTGACTTTAAGTCTTTATTTATTTTTTTTGGAAAGATTTTTACTATAGGGCACGTGCACTCGCCAGACAGAGAGAGACAGAGAGACAGAAAGTGAGAAATTACCCCCCAGGGGGGATGGCCACGCCACAATCCCTTCTCCTCCATTCTCCTCTCGGGATCTTAGGCATACATGCACACGCGCCCGGCGTGAGTTTAAGCCACCGGGTCCAGGACTCGAACCGTGGTCGACTACATGGGAGTCCAGTGACATAGCCATTACGCTAACTCCTGGTCCCGCTGGCTTTAAGTCTTAAGCAAAGTTCTCTTAACATTTTTTGATTTTGATTAAAGCTAAAACTGCCTTTCTTGAAATTAAAAAGTAAATTTAAAAGTAAAAAATACATAATCTTTATTGAGCCCTTATATTCCAGAGATTATGCAAGATTTCTTCAAGTTAATTTTGTTATTTAATTAACAAGCGTTTATTTTTTGCCTGGAAATATTTAGCTTTATAATGACTTTTCAATATTGATACATTCACTGTAGACTAAAATATAATTTGCCTTTGTAAAATCAAGTTTCCTATTTAAAAAATAACACACTCTCTCAAAAAAATGTTGAGATATTTATATGTTAGTTGCAAGAATGTGGTTTTAGATGGCCCAGTTTCTTCAATATGGTGAAGCTTTATTTTCTGAAAATTCCTGCTCATATAAAAAGTAACATAAAAAAAAAAAAAAAAAGAAAAGAAAAGAAAAGAAAAATACACTGTGGAAGGATAGATTCAAACCCAAGTGGTACAGAATTCTGAATTGAACAACTTGACTAAAATGATTTTAGGCAAGAAATTTGACTTTTCTATGTCTCAATTTTCTCACATAGAAACAGGAATAGAAATGATCTTATCCTTGTTTTCTATTTTTTTAATTGCTTTTGTGGTTAAGTAAATCAGATCATTACATTTTATAAGTTTAGATCTTAAAAAGGTATTTTCATTACATATGAATGAGATGTATACAGGTTATTTTGCTATTATTGCTTAATGAACAGCAATAAAAATATAAAACAAAATACGATTGATCCCTTCAGCCTAAAATACATTCCTTTAAAATAGTTGTGGACAGGCCATGTACCTACTATTTGCACAGAATCCTAACCTGTTTCCTGACTTTAAGTCTTTATTTATTTTTTTTGGAAAGATTTTTACTATAGGGCACGTGCACTCGCCAGACAGAGAGAGACAGAGAGACAGAAAGTGAGAAATTACCCCCCAGGGGGGATGGCCACGCCACAATCCCTTCTCCTCCATTCTCCTCTCGGGATCTTAGGCATACATGCACACGCGCCCGGCGTGAGTTTAAGCCACCGGGTCCAGGACTCGAACCGTGGTCGACTACATGGGAGTCCAGTGACATAGCCATTACGCTAACTCCTGGTCCCGCTGGCTTTAAGTCTTAAGCAAAGTTCTCTTAACATTTTTTGATTTTGATTAAAGCTAAAACTGCCTTTCTTGAAATTAAAAAGTAAATTTAAAAGTAAAAAATACATAATCTTTATTGAGCCCTTATATTCCAGAGATTATGCAAGATTTCTTCAAGTTAATTTTGTTATTTAATTAACAAGCGTTTATTTTTTGCCTGGAAATATTTAGCTTTATAATGACTTTTCAATATTGATACATTCACTGTAGACTAAAATATAATTTGCCTTTGTAAAATCAAGTTTCCTATTTAAAAAATAACACACTCTCTCAAAAAAATGTTGAGATATTTATATGTTAGTTGCAAGAATGTGGTTTTAGATGGCCCAGTTTCTTCAATATGGTGAAGCTTTATTTTCAGAGGCATGTTATTTTAATAATTTTTTTTGTATAATATTATGGCAAGGATGTTTTATATTACTCAGTGGAGTTTTCTTTATAATAAATGGTCCAAAACAATATATATTTTCTAATAATATTTTTTCTTGAGCCATTATAGTTTAATATCATGAAAAAGAATCATAAATGTCCTAAGAAAGGTTTTATTCTACATGTTCTAAACCAAACAGGTGATCTTTTACAATATTTTCATTTAGTCACTTGATTTTGTTAACTAAGTGCTTATATTTTTAGGCAGATAAAAATCTACTTTACCACAATTTCAAATTCTGCTAGTAGGTAAATCAGAAACAATAATTGTATAGGATAGAATTTAAAAATGAGTAAGCAAAAACTGAGTGATACTTACATAGTGCTATTAACTTAAATATCAGCATCTAAAATTTCTTGATTAGAAAAATTTACTTATTCCTAGAAGATTTTATCACTTTATGGATGAGAATCCTGCAAATATTCTTCAAAGCACAAATTATTCTATTTGACTTTATAAAATGGAGGCCAACTGAATACTTTCAAAATCACATACTTTAAGAATTTATACTTACATGAAACTCTTTTGTAATGCGATTGAAAGTAAATGAATACTCAAAAAAAGCAATAAAAGCCATACTATACTTATTTTTTGAGAGGTTTTCGCTATAGGGCACGTGCGTTCGCCAGACAGCCAAAGAGAGACATAGAGACAGAAAGCGAGAAATCACCCCCCGGGGGGATGGTCATGCCGCAATCCCTTCTCCTCCATTCTCCTCTCAGGATCTTGGGCATGCACGCACACGCACCCGGTGTGAGAGTTTTAAGCCACTGGGTCCGGGACGTGAACCGCCGTGAACTACGTGGGAATCCAGCGACATGGCCATTACACTAACTGCTGGTTCCCAAAAGCCATACTATACATTTTTAAAGTTTGCCATTGTTAGTGATTTTGGCCCATTTTAGCTACTCAATAAGTATTACTAATTTTGTGAATGGTTGAATAAATTAAGGAAGTTTGGGATTTTCTTTATTATACACGTTAGCATAATAAGAAATCTGAAGCAAAATTTATTTCATCTGCTCAGAAACTAGAGAGGGAAAATTTAGGGAGTATTTTGACTCCAGAAATTAGATAATGGAAGACGAAATGTTCTGAGTCTAAAGATTTTAAAAACACAAAGTGGAATGGTATGAAAACACAAGAGTTTTATTTATTTATTTTTCTATTATCACTGGGCTGAGGATACCCTACTGTTTTGTTTGTAATTCAAGAGAATTCTGCACAAGGGTCTAGTATTCTCCTGTGCATTATTTATTCAACACAATCATGATGTTTCTCTGAAGTTGGATTTTTCTATTACTCACTGTCATTCAGGAATGCATTTCAATCTGAATTTTATGAGATAAAAATTTGACCCATGGCAAACTTTGCTAACCTGTGAATTTCGTATTTGTAGAAACACCTAGAATCATACTAATTAAGTGCCTATAATTTAGCATACAGACAACATAAACATTACACATTGGATTTACCTTAAGACAATATTAACTAACAATGGTGGAAATATTTTAGCATTTCCTTAATAAATTTAGAGTTAATTTCAGAAGAATGAACACATTACAACAGAACATTAGACAGGTTGAGACACCACTTACACAGTAAGTGCATATTTTAAATGTGCTAGCTTGGATGATAATTAGATTTGTAAAAGAAATGCAACATGGTATTATACAGGTAAGTATTTGTTTTCTAATTAAAAGGAGGGATATTTTAAATTTACCATTTATAAAATCCCCAAACATAGTGACTCCTTTATTCACAAGTTCCTCAGCATGAAACCTACATTTTTACTGTTTCTACTGATATTATAGCAGGGCCTTAGGTTGGGATCCAAAGGGCATTCTGATGATCTTTATGTGTCAAGATGAAAGATGAGAAAAATCAATTTCTATGCCCTAAAGACATTACTACTAGTACTGGATTTTACCAGACCTTGGTTGGTTGCTTTATCGCAACTTAAAGAAAAATCTAAAACTATTAACAGTGTTGTGAGATTTATTGTAGAGACATTTGATATTTTAATTTTTGAAAATAGAAGAAATAAAACAACTCACAAAAATGTGTATAAAGATAATAATTGAAAAGAATTAAAATAAGCAACATTACTTTTACTATTCTTATTGTAAACTACATTTTGATTTCCCTCAGTGTAAGGCACACAGATTGTACAATATACTTTTGTCTTCTAAAGCCAATGTCCTTGAATTTTGAGAATATATAATTATGCATCTTTACATTTTCTGGATTTTTTAAAAGAAGATTTATGGTATAGGGTTCATGTACACACCGGAAAGACAATGAGACAGGGAGACAGAATGTGAGACCTCACCCCCACCCCCCAGGAGGGATGACCATACCACAATCTCTTCTCGTCCATTCTCCTAGGGTTTTTGAGCATACATGTGCACATGCCCGGAGAGAATTTAAAGCCACCAGGTCCAAGATTCGAATGGCAAGGGACCATGTGGGAATTGAGCACCATAACCACTATGCCACCTGCTAGCCCCATTTTCTGGAATTTTTTAAGGATAGTTTTAACTTCTCATGTATCCGTTAAGAATCTGAAACCATTGATTAATATTGAATAGCAAGGAAGCTAACATTTCTAAAGGACCTACAATATTTGACTATGAAATTTAAAAAACCGAAAGACCCCATTCTTAGCCCAAAATAGGGACTGGAGGTTATTTAAGAGGCCAGCCCTACTCATGCTGAAGGTGACTGATTTTGGAAAGTGCTCCTTTTTTTGACCCTCTCATTATCCCAAAACACAGGAAAAGACTTTCCTCCAGTAGTCCCTTAACAGACTGAAAACTCCAACAAGAACAGCTGCCTTCAGTCCCACCCACCCCAAATTTGAGATTGAAGAATATCAACACAACTGACAAAGGTCATCAGGAACTAGTATTTATCTCCTAAGTCCATTCTATTTCCAAATAGAATTATTTACTTAACATTGCACATAAAACCCATCGTTTCTCTCTTTAAACCATTTTCTAATATTCATCCCCCTGTGAGGCCAGGATGCTATAAAATCACCCTCCTCTCCTTATCATAGAATTTAGCCAATCACTACACCACCAGGCTCCTTCATATAACATGGCTTTTGATCAATAAAAGACTTTAAATTAATCTCCTTCCCCACTTCCAATATTTTGGTTTAAATATATTGTACATTCTGCAGGTCTTTGGTACTCAACATTCAGGGTAACTTTCAATGCTATGTGTCCAAGACTGTCCTCATTTTGGTCTGACGATATTCATTTTTGTCTTATTCACTTTTGTATGAGCTTTCTTTCATAGGGTGTCATCATTAACACGAAAAAAGTATCATATATTATTTTTGCAATACCCCCTGAGAAAGACGTTACCATCCCAGTTTGACAGATAGGAATACTGATTCTTGATAACCTGCATGAGGACTTAAATAAGCAAATGATTGCACAAGATTCTATCCCAGAAGATCTTCTTGATCTTCTCACTCCAAGTGCAACATGTTTTCAGTATCCACATGAAAATGTGTCATTATGTTTGTATTACTTTTTCTTTTCCTTTGGTGTATCTCCATAGGTCAAATCCAACTTAGTTCAGTGCTTCATCTGTGGTAAATACTTAATGTTTATTTTGAAACAGATTAATGTGTACAAGCATATGTGCTACAGGAGTGTATACATTCCCAATAGACGGACTATCTATTCTCCCTTTGCAGCTTATAGACATAGACAATACCGATGCAAGTGATTTCAAAAAATAAAATTTATGGAAAGAAAGAGATGGATGTTACAGTGAGCACGAGCTTTTAGCATTGGAAAAGCACTATTGGATCATGACAAATATGCAATACATCATGATATTTACAGAAGTCAGAATTCTCTGTAAGTAGATAGCCTGTATACACTCTGTCTTGTGTAGCACCAATCACTAACATGTAAAAGCACTCTGCCATTTAGTGCCTTATACTTTCAAAATCCTTTTAATCACTTTAGAATTTATATCAGTTCAGACCTAAGCATATTAAGAAGGGTAGTCTAGAGATTTTTTTCCTAATTCATTAATGTCGACATCTATAAAGAAGAATATTGTAGATATTTATTCATATGGAATTTGAAAATTAACTCATTTAAAAACACCTGGTCCAATGGCAGCACTTTTCTTTGCAAATAAACATTACAAAAAAGCATCGACCCTCTATGAACTGCCAGGGATTGTTTTTAGCACCAAAGTGTGACTCAGAAAGTTAGACCTTGCTGAATGCCTAAGAGACTCAGAATGAAGGACAATGCTGTTGTGAGAACCTATTTTATGACTTACCCGGATAAAGGGAGCAATACATCAACTTTCTCCTTGAAAAGTGAAATATTTGACTTTAACAAAGTTCTCAATGTAAAAATCAAATCCATTAATACTAGTGTGACTGCATACATACAATTAAAAAGTAACTGTGTGTAAAATTATTTCAAATTTGTGCGATGATTTTAGAACTTTTCTAGAGCAATTTTTATTACTGGGATTAGTGACTTCAAAGAAGTCTCATTGGACTTAGAACCATTAGGGTCTGTTCTCAAAGGTTTCATAACTTCATGGAGTTTCCACGGACAATGCTTAGGGTATACACGTGGGGGGTAAAAACAAACAAATAAAAGTAGACTAAACGGATTCACAGGTGCGTATTTCTTTCTTGATATTCCAATTAGTAACTAGACAAAGTATTTCTAAAATAAGATCAAGCTGTGTCTATATATTGAGAACTCCAGAGTGTCAGAAAGCTGTTATATAAAAGATCCCAAGAAAAACACTTGTATGCTTTCTGGTGTCCAATGTCTGTCTATCAGTCTAGGCATTGCCATGAATATTATGTGTACATGTGATTAACATATATAACAGTTGACTATAAATAAAGCAGATCACTTTCCATAATATGGATGGGCTTCCTTCAATCTATTAAGACCTTAGGGAAAAGATAGAGATTCTCCAAAGAAGAAGGGATTATGTCCCCAGAGCTGCGTTTGAATATCAACTCCTGTTGGGATTTGTAGCCTGGGATTTACAACTGGTAAATGAACCCTAATTCAATTATTCTGTCTCTCTCCTTCTGTCTGTCTCTCTCTCCCCTACCAATCTGTTTATTTGGTGAAGTCTGACTAGTTCAAGACAAGTAGAATATGAATCTGGAGAGTAAAAAATCACAAGCTTATATTCTTGAAGACATATTTGCTCCCTAATATTCATGCCACTTAATTTTAAACAAACATCTCAGTTCCTGCAGAAAGTAAATACTTTAGCTTTTTAATGCAAAATAGTCACTTGAGATGATGTGTTCTCAATTCAAGAACAAACTTACACAAAAAATTCAACAGAAAAAATAAAGAATATAGTATACTCATGTCCAAAATTTTAAGTGATACGTGTGTATGTCTAGAGTTTTAAGAAAATTATTATAAAGATTATACAAATTGACTAATGTGAATAATACACTTTTACTGAATACTTTCTAATGGAGAATTCATCACAGAATATGGAAAACAAGTAGAGCATACACTGGCACATTTTTACTCACCTGCCCTACTTTGAAGGAAGAATAATGAGCTATGGGCAGAGGGGATCATTGATTCTTGAAAGATGTTTGCCCCTAGAGATGAAGAGTCTTCATAGGCTGGTACGTGTCGGGTCATGAGTACAAATGACTGGAAAATAACCTAAGCTTGACAGTATTTGAATTCTCCTAGATTCAGTAGGTAGTAACGTAGGGAAGACCAAATATTAAGGACATCTCAGATCCAGGTTAAACCAGGTATAAAGTAGAAAAGCAGAGTGCAAAAAAATTAAAATGAACAAAAATACGCAGAATAAAAGGAAATCTCATCTAAGTATTTACTATATGGCTGATTCCATTCATGCATTCCTTATTTAACTATGTTGGTGGCACATCTATTGAAGAACCATTTTATTATTCTTGTTATGTGCCTGTCATTGTGCTAGTAGCTGAGATGAAATGATGAATGGAAGTTCTGAATACTTTAACTTGTACATAGATAAATTGTGAATATAAATGTGCAACTCTTCTAGGTGCTGTGATAAAAAAAAGTATATAGCACTTTTGAAACTATATAAGTTGGGATTTCAAACAAATCAGAGAAGTCAGTAAATCTCTTAAGTTAAATATGTACAACATAGTGACTGAAGATAACTATTGTATTCTTGAAAATTGCTGAAAGAACAGATTTTAAGTGTTGTCATCCCAAATAAATACATGAGGGAATATTTATGCTAATTATCTCAATTTAGCTGTTCCACAGTGTGTGTGTATGTGTGTATTTCAAAACATGATAAATACAATTTTTTGTTAATGAGAAACTATCAAAAAAGATGTGATGAATAATAGAGCAAGAGATAAAGGTAACCGTAGTTTTTATTTAAATGAATTAGAAGAAAAGATTGTTCTGGAGAAAGGATACAACATGTACAACTGCTAAAAGAAAAGAACCAACATTTTAAAAATAATACTAATAAGCTAGAGTGGTTGGATACGAAGCAGGCTCATGTGCTGGTAGGAAAGGCTTCAGCAGCAATCATGTAGGGCCTTAGGGATATGTTAAAGAGTTTGACTTTGTTGCAAGGGCAGTTTGAAGACATCCAGACTTTTCAAACAGGAGATCGAAAATATTAGTTTTGAGTTTTGAAAAAAAAATTACTTGAACTGCATTGTGAGAAATAAATTAAAAGAGGACAAGATTTATGGTAGAAACCAGTTTAGGAAGCTATTTCAGAAGCTCATATACAAGCTGTGGTTGCCTTGGAGGAGGTAGAGATGGCAGAGACTGAGAGCAATGTGTGGACGTGAGACACTCAGAAGGTCCACTTCAGCACTCTTTGTGATGGCTAAGACACAGGGCAGAGGCTCCTACTGGAGGAGAAGAAGGTGCCAAGACTGACATTTTGCTTTTTGGTTTGAACAGCTACAAGGACGATGCTGTTTTCCACTACAATAAATAACACAGGAAAAGACCAAGGAAGAATAGGAGTTCAGTAGTGCAGTTGTTGAATCCTTGGTACTTAGAAAAGATAAAAAATAAATAATTGACTATAATGATCTAGAACACTGAGAAAAATTGGAGGCTCGGGATATAAATGCTAGAGTTACCTATACTCTGAAGCAATGGATCTGATTGATACTTCTCATCATAATGATACAGAGTGAAAAGAATAACCAAAACTGCTTCCTGAAAAAATCCTCTTTCACCAAAAACAATGAAGAAGTAACCTGAAAACTGGAATGAAAACAAGGACCATCTTAGGCAACAGAAACCAAACTCAAATTCAGGAAGAAAAATATCAGCTGAAAAAACTGGGAGGTATATTCAAGTATAATAATAATTTTTAAATGGTTATTATATTTGACAGAATAACCATCACAAATGATTTTAGCCAAAGATTTTGGTTGAAATACTGCAGGCTAGACCCATAGTTGGGGATGAGTCAAAGAATGGGTGGCAAGTGTATAGAGCACATTTGTTTGAAATTTGTCTGTGGTGGTTGAGAAATAAGTGTGTGTGTGTGTGTGTGTGTGTGTGTGTGTGTGTGTTTGAAAGTGCACAAGCTACACAGTTGGCAGAATTTTGGATGGTCTAGTATTAAAATCAGTATTCGCTTAGAACCCAATTGTACTATCATTAAAAAGGGACCCCTGAGTAAAAGGAAGACAGTGATAAAATATACCCCTACAAACTAATGGATTGTACTTGAAGTCATTAGGCAGCATATTTCTGTTTTTTAATATGTATTACTTTATATAATTTGATTAATATTACATATGTATATCTTTTTTTAATATGTTAAGTTTTAGTACATGAATACTTAATGTTATTTGGAATTAGATGTTAATAATCAGAACTGTTATGTATTTATTTTGACCTAGGACATCTGTTAAAAAAAAAAATTAGCAGACATTACAAAAATCTTTGAACTGGGACCAGCAGTTAGTGTAATAGTTATGTCACTAGACTCCCACATAGTCGACCGTGGTGGCTTAAACTCATGCCCGGTGCCTGTGCATGTGTGCCCAAGATCCCAAGAGGAGAATGGAGGAGAAGGGATTGTGGCGTGGCCATCCCCCCAGGGGGTGATTTCTCGCTTTCTGTCTCTCTGTCTCTCTCTGTCTGTCTGGCGAGCACACGCGCCCTATAGCAAAAACCTCTCCAAAAAAAAAAAATCTTTGAATCAAAAAGTCTAGGAACCACTTCTCTAGAAAATACGTGCAATTAAGAATTTTCTCAAATCAATTTACAAGGTTAACACTTTCCTGATATAGAAACCTGATAAAGCACAAAAAAAGAAAAAATACTCAGAGATCAATTATGTTTTTTGATGATGTTGCTAATAAACATCCAGAAAATAATGTGCAAAGTAGTTAGCCACATGTTAGAAAATAATATGTATTTTTAACAACTTACAGTTTATTATAGGAATAAAAGATGCACTGAGCTTTTCCAAACTAGAAACGCTGGTTCTCAGACACTTTATATTACAGGCATATTCCACTCAAGTGTGTTTGTGAAATCAGCCTTTGCTACCAAACTCCGGAAAGAATATATAATAAACTACACACAAGAATATTAAAAGTAGTCTTGTGGTAAAGCAACTTTCAGTTTTTTTTTTAATCTTCATTTTGCTTTAGACAGTTTTCAGGAGCTTTCTGCCATCTAACAAAGGCAAAATCAGAAAGTATCCATCACTTGTGTCCCTGACTTACCTCGTCCTCATAATAATGCTACGCGTCTGTTCTAGTCTACGGCTGGCAATGAAAGTGTTCATATACTACTTACAAATTCCTCACTTATAAAGAGTAGAAATGAAATTAGAACAAGTGCAATTCACATATCTGGCAAGAAGAGGTTACAACTGGTCAAAATGTTTGCACATTCGTGCAACATTTGTATTTACAGCAAAATATTTCATTGACAAATAAAAATTTATATACAATGTGATGATTTTACATGTGTATACATTTTGTAGGTATTAACATGGTCAAATTATATAACAAATCCACCACCATCTACACTTAACCATTTTTGTGTGTTACAGTGGGGTAAGCGTACATAAAATTTTTTCTTATTTCAAATTTTAAGTAAACACTACGGCATGATGGATTGTAATCATCCTGCTCTTTACTAGATTCCCAGAACTTATTCCTCTTATAACTAAAACCTGGTAACCTTTTCCCAACATCTTCTCATCGCCTACCCTCCTCCCCTTTCTCCCAGTAACTATTATCTTCTCTGCCTCTGTAAGTTCAGCTTTTTGAAAAAAGTCCACATATAAGTGAGATTATGTGGCATTTGTCATTCTGTTTCTGATTTATTTCACTTGACATAAGGTCCTCCAGGTTCATTCATGGTGTCACAACAGTATTTCTGCCTTTTTAAATGCTTAATAGTATTGTTATGTTTTATTTGTTTATCCATTCATCAACACAGGCTGATTCTTTTTTGATTCTTTTTTTTTTTTTTTGAGAGGTTTTCGCTATAGGGCGCTTGCACTCACCAGACAGACAGAGAGAGACAGAGAGACAGAAAGCAAGAAATCACCCCCCAGGGGGGATGGTCCAGCCACAATCCCTTCTCCTCCATTCTCCTCTCGGGATCTTGGACATGCACACCCACGCGCCCGGCGTGAGTTTTAAGCCACCGGGTCTGGGACACGAACCGCGGTCGACTACGTGGGCGTCCAGCGACATAGCCATTACGCTAACTGTTGGTTCCCAACACAGGCTGATTCTTAGTTACTATTATAGAATAATGCTACAGTGTACATAGGGTGCAGATATACTTTTTATATACCCATTTAATTTCCTTTGGATATGTACCCTGAACTGAAAGTGCTGGATTACATGGTCTCATTCTATGATTAAGTTTTTGAGACCTTACCATACTGTTTTCCATAGTAACTGTAATAATTTGTGTTTCTACCAACAGTATACAAGGGTTCCCTTTCTTCACAACCTTGTCAACATCTGTTATTGTTCCCTTTTTAAATAATAACCACTCTAATGGATGTGAGGTGACATCTCATATTTGCAACTTTTTTTTGAGTAATTGTATTGGATCAACACATTAACATTTTGTAAATTGCTGTTACTGCATTTCACTTCAAGCTTTTGTCTTCATATTTGAAATGTTGTGGAAAGGGAAGCAATGCAGAGATAGCTATCAGTAGGTTTCCTATAAACCTAATTGCGTAAGTAACACATCTTTTCCTAACAGATTATTTTCAACCTTATTTTTAAGCTCCATAAATATTGTGTGTTTAATTACATCAAATTTCTAATTAAAGTAGGGAGAGATTGATAATTGTGCAATTTTCTTTCTTTTTCAACATCTGCCTATCTCTCTCCTTTTTTTTTTTTTTGAAAAAATTTTGTTATAGGGCATGTGTACTCACCAGAGAAACAGAGAGAGAGAGAGAGAGAGAGAGAGAGAGAGAGAGATGGAGAGACACAAAGCAAGAAATCACCCCCCAGGGGTATTGCCATGCCACACTCCCTTCTCCTCCATTCTCCTCTCAGGGTTTTGGGTACACAAGCACTTGTGCACAGTGTGAGTTTCAAGTCACTGGATTTGAGGCTCAAACCACAGTCAGCCTCGTGAGCGTCCAGTGCCTTAACCACTACACCACCTGCTGACTCCTGCCTTTTTCTTTAGTCAGGTACTCATGCTTAGGTAATATTGCATATTTAGGACTTCATATTTCTGTCTTTCATATTATATCAGCTCTTGATTTTTTATAGAAAGACATGAATACCCTAGATATTTTTGGTGGGATGGGACTACCTCATTCAAATCTCATGTCAGTTCTAATTCTTTTGCTATGGGTTATCTTGGATATTCTAGGAAGACAAGAATATATTATAGCTTTGTTATTTGTCTACAATTTTTACATTTCAGTACTTTATTCAGTCTTCTGCCCTTTCTTGCTTTCCTAATGCAACAAATTGCTGCAAATCATTTATTTAAATGAGAACTTCATTTGATCAATTATTACATATACAAATTAATTATTTAAAATGAATTTCTAATATATATCTTTTATCAAGTGATATAAGCTATGAAATACTAAGATTGAAAGTTTTCCTAATCATAAATAATGAATTTAACTGATTATATTATTTATTAAAATAATAAACACACAGAATGAAATAGACAAAATTTCACTAAGAATTTTTTAATTAAGAATTTTTTCCCCTCGGGGCCAGCATATGGAATAATGGTTAGGTTCCTGGACTCTCGTGTTGTCAAATCGTAGTTCAGGTCTTGGACCCCGTGGCTTAAAATTCACACCAGGTGCATGTGCATGCATGCTCAGAATCCTAAGACAATGGTGAAAAGGGATTGCAGCATGACCTTCCCCTTGGGGTGGGGGATTTCTCACTTTCTGTCTCTCTATCTCTGCTACAAGCATGCATAACCTATAGCAAAAGATCTCTCTCTCTGAAAAAGGATATTTTTCCCCATAGTTGGCATACATATAGTACACCAAAAAAAATTGTGTAGAGATATAAAAAGTTTATATATGAATCTATACATTGTGCTAGGATGCCATACATTTTATGAAAATATACCACTAGTCCTAATTTGGGGAATGAAAATACTCCTCTATGTGCAGATCAGAAGTATGAGCTCAAAGAGCAAACTTCATTAGTGACTAAATGTAGGACATGGGAAAATTGATATGTTACATCATTCAGCATTTTATGAGCATATTCTGACATTTTTATGAAATATTCTATATTGCATACTCCTAAAATCCTCTCTAAATTTTAAATCCCTGTAAATGATAGTGAGGGGGGATTGAAGTCCCCATTATAATTTATCGAGGTATGATTGGGTGAAATACGATGTAATTAGGATGAAAACTAGCATGAACTGCAAGTACGGAGGGATTTGTAATAAAATCATGTGGAACATATTTGATATTAACATGTAAATTATGTACAGGATGATTCTCTAGTTAAATCCATAAAGTGAGGATGATTAAAGAAGATAAAATATGTGTCTTTGCCACTTGATAGTACATTAACCTAAAGTCCTCAAACATACGTTTATTTTAGATCTCATCAAATAGTAATTGTCAGTTCTCAGTTTCAAACTCTTGTTCCCTGGAGAAAGGATATCCATAAAAGAAAGATGAAAATGCCTTGAAGCAAATTCATAGCTTGTGGATACAAGGGCAACATTAGGGATTATAAGGTAATTTAATTTTTTTCTAAGTCAACAATAATGTTATATTTGCATACCGGAGTTTTCAAAACTGATTCACATATATTATCTTATTTGACATATCTACAGAGGCACTTTGAAATTTTAATAAAATCCTGTGATTTCTTAGGAGATATTGTTATTTTCATTTTATTGATGAGTCAGCAAATGAAGACTGAGAGAGAAAAGTGGCTCTTTCAAATTATCAGAGCTAAAAGAATGGCAGATATTAATCCTAAAATAAGAGGAGTACCAAGACTATTTATGTCATCTAGCTAATTCAAAAACCTCTAAAATATTAAATATAATAAGATAATCACCAATTATGTAAAATACATACACACATACACACACAATAAGGGTATGTCTATTTTTTTTTTTTCTGAGAGGTTTATGTTACAGGGCATGTGCGCTCACCAGAAAGACAGAGAGAGACAGAGAAACAGAAGTGAGAAATCACCCCCCATGGGGGCTCGCCAGACTGCAATCCCTTCTCCTCCATTCTCCTCTTGGGATCTTGGGCACACATGCACATGCGCCCAGCATGAGTTTAAGCCACTAGGTCCGGGACTTGAACCGTGGTCAACTACATGGGAGTCCAGTGACATAGCCATTACTCTAAATGCTCATCCCAGGGTATGGCTACTGATAAGAGATGTAAATATGAATATAGACATGGAAACAAATTAATTACAAACTTCATAGACAGAATCTCCTTAGGTATATTCAGGTATATGCAAAATTCCCCTGGTAACACCCAATTCAAAAGTCTGCTATAAAAATATAGATAAAATTGAACCTGCAGGTGACATGGTGGTTAAGTTGCTGGACTTGCACAGCCAACCATGATTCAAGTCTTGGACTCAGCAGCTTGAAAATCTGCCAGGATTTTGTATGTGTACTCGACCAAAATTCTGAGAGAATGACAGAGAAGGGGTTGCAGTGTGACCATTCCACCTGGGGTGCGATTTCTTACTCTCCCTCGGTTAATTTCTCTCTCTGTCTCTCACTGGTAAGTGCATGCACCCTATGGCAAAAATCTAAAAAATAAGGACCAGCAGGTGGTGTGGTGATTAAGATGTTGGACTCCTACATGGCTGATGCGGATCACTTCCAGGACCTGTCAGCTTGCTTTCTCACTTTCTTTTCTCACTCTCTCTCTGGTGAAAGCACATGTCCTATAGTAAATTAAATAATAATAATTATAATAGATAAAATAAAAGTAAACAATTTTTAAAAAGCTAAAATATATTTAAGTAGATAGATAAATATAGATATAGATAAAATTGTGAAGTATTGTTAGTGGTAAGAGAAGATTACTTTTTTGAGAGAGGGATATTTTTGCTATAGGGTGTGTGCACTTGCTGTACAGACAGAGAGACAGAAAGGGAGAAATCTTCACTCAGGGTATCGGCCACACTGTAATCCTTTCACCTCCATTCTCCTCTTTGGATTTTGGACATCCAGGCACATGCACCCCACATGTTTTAAGCTGCAGGGTGTGGGGCTTGAACCAGGGTCAGCTGTGTGGGAGTCCTGCAACATAAGCATTATGCCATCTGCTGGTCCTGAAAAGGTAATTCTTCAAAGTTAAAGTGAAAAGAAAGTATGACTCTAAGAGCAAGCAAGCTGTGGCCATAGACTTGTCTTTGATTCTGGGTGAAGCAGAAAATGAATGTTGTTTGCTTGAGAATTTACAATCCCAATCCAATTTTGCAGGGTTTTGAAACCTGAACTCCAGATATCCATGTAGTAGGAAAGATCTCCACTGAAAGCTAGTTTAAAGCAGAGTCTCATATTCCAGTGCTATTAACAGATAGGCCTAGATCCATGCCCTGCAAGGCCATCCCATATATTGTGGGGTGTTTAGCAGTATCTCTGACATCAGTTCATTAGATGCCAGGAACACACTCATCCCGCCACGTCCTGACAGTGAGAAATATTTCTGGACATGCCAAATGCTCCTGGATAGGGGGTCAAAATTCCCTCCAGCCGAGAATCAGGGAATAAAACAAATGGTAGGAGGAACAGTACATTGACGTAACATTTTGGAGGGTTTGTCATTTTCTTTTGTTTTGTTTTTGCTGTATTCATCAGAAAGTAAAATGAATATGTTTTAAATAAAGAATTCACCTTCTAAGACCATGTTTTAAACAACATTTATACACATGGAAGCTATCCATGTGAATTAATACACAGAGTGTTGTTATCTCATATACTAAAAATAGGAAATCTAAATAGCTATTAATAAAATAATGTTTTAGTTACAGTATAGCCGTGATACTGACCAGAAAGGTTGACTATTTGAATAAGTGCTTTCTTTGCTTGGTCTGAGTTAGAGATCTAACCTTTGGTCTATGCTTTTACTTAGAACAGTCACGTGTGGATCAGTAACAGCCATTATTGCTTAGTCCATGGCATACTTTAAACACTGAAACATGTAGTTAAACATTCTCATAGTGGGGCCAGCAGATGGCATAGCAGTTACATTGCTGGACTCCCATGTAACAAACCACGCTTTAAGTCCTGGACCCGGTGACTTGAAAATCACACCGAGCATGTGTCTGTGTGTGCCTGAGATACCCAAGAGGAAAATAGAGGAGAAGAGATTGCAGCATGGCCATTACCCCAGGGGAGCAATTTCTCAATTTGTTTTTTTCTCTCTCTGGTGAGTGTGTGTGCCCTAAAGCAAAAAAAAAAAAAAAAAAAAAAAAAAAAAAAAAAAAAAAAAAACAAAAAAAA
>NW_006159832.1:1102272-1179537 GCF_000334495.1 Tupaia belangeri chinensis | reverse complement strand
AAAGAAAGAAAGGAAGGAAGGAAGGAAGGAAGGAAGGAAGGAAGAGAAAGAAAGGAAGAGAAAGAAAGGAAGAGAAAGAAAGAAAAGAAAGAAGAAGAAAGAAAGAAAGAAGGAAGGAAGGAAGGAAGGAAGGAAGGAAGGAAGGAAGGAAGGGAGAAAAAAAGAGTTTATGCAGGACATTTTCACTAAATTTGTTCTCCCTATCCCTTTTGGACTAGGTATCCTATCAACTTATAAAACCTGAAAATGTAGGTTTTGAGTTGTTCTTCCACAACAGGTTGACCTGGAAACCAAACCCTGATCTCCCATATGCCTTCAACTTCACAAAGCGGCATGCCACTGCTGGGTCACCATGCCTTAGGCCATCTTATCTTAATATACTTGGGTTCCCTGCAATCAGATCAGTAAGTCAACTGTACTGAGCAAATTATTTATATTATCAGTCAGTCAATAAATCAATAAACAAATGAGCAGGGACTGGCTCTACTGTGCAGTGGCATGGCACTGCTCAAAGGATGCCTGACTCCACATGGTGATTGTGGTTCAAATTAAAGCACAGCCTGAAACATGCCAGCCATGCATGAGTGTCCAAGATCATTAGATTCTGGACTAGAGGGAAAGAATTGCAGTGTGAACAAACCCTGTGGAGGGTGGTAGTCTCTCTCTCTATCACTTGGATGTGTGTACACACGTTTTGTCATGAATAAAGGGGGTAAAAGTATTAGAGGAACTTTTATACTCTTATCCAGTTTTCTCAACTTAACACAAAGAGTTCTCATGCTCTTTGAAGTGGAAAAAAATTTATAACATCAAAGAAGTATCCCTAATAAAAAAGAGACACTCTTCCACATTTATACAGGTGTTTACAAAATTTTTAAGAAGAAAACCCAGACAACCACATGAAAGAGATATGGTAGAATAGCATGGAAAAGAAAACTAAACAAGGAATGCTAACTCCTAGTGAGATAAAATCTTATTAAAATTGCCCAAAATTCAGAGAAAGAAGATTGAAATTACAGGTGGTAAGTGTATCAGGGAAAAATATTGGAGACCAGATTGTTTTTCTTATAGAAAAGAGTTAAGTAGAATTAAAAAATTGACCAAACCTATGAAAGAAGTAAATATTTTGAATTTAAAAAAATGACTTTAAGACCTCTCAAACTTGCTTTGTTTTCAGACACACTTGATATAGCAAGAAGAAAATATCAATACATTTGAATGAAAATAAATATTTTCTTTAAACAATCAGGTGAAAAACACATCTAGAAGGGGAAAAGAAAACCAATTGCCACTACTTTCTAACAGTAAAGCCTTGAACTCCAAATCTATCAATGACTCTTAATTCTAAATGATCTAATATAAACATAATTTTAGTTTTTGCTGTTATAGGGCATGTGCACTCACTAGAGAGAGAGAGACAGAGAGAGGAGAAGTAAAAAAGCATCCCATCCAGGGTAGATTGCAACAAAATCCCTTCTATTTCATTCTCCTCTTGAGATTTTGGGTAAACAGCACATGCACCAGGCATGTTCTTCAAGCCACCGGGACCAGTACTCAAAGGTTGAAGTTGGCCTTGTGGGATTCACTGCCTTATCCACCACACCTCCTGCTGGCCCTCAGTCTTTGTTATTAAAAGAAAGCATTTTGATGAAGCAATACAGCAGGAGTATCAAGGGCAAAAGGAAGGTTTCCAGAGGTTTCTCAATGTAACTGTACTTGGAATGCAGAAGGCAGCAAAGCTAAGATGCTAAGGCTACTAAGTGTGGAACTACCTTTTTCAGGAACATTATGAAATTCCTTCAGATTCTATAGTTTTTAGATATGGAGGAGTTCCCTAAGACTACATGACTAGCTCCATTTTCCCACTACAGGTGCATGGTATCGATCACTGACTTATTAATTATCATCACATATTTGGCCAATCAACAATCTCCACAATGTGCTACAGATGCTTTTTTTTATGTGCATACTGATTTTCACTGGATTATTATATCTTGGAACATCTAGAAGAACTTTTGTTTAATTAGGCAAGGAGGATTCAATCAAAATTCAAATCCTCACATGTCCCTGTTCTTAGAAAAGATGATGAAAATACTGAAATAGGAGACTGGAGAAGAAGGGATTGAAGCAAGGTCATCCGTACTGGGAAGTGATTTCTTGCTTTCTGTCTCTCTCTCTTTCCAGTGAGCACACATGCCTTGTAATGAAAATCTCTCTTTAAAAAAAAAAAAATTGAAACAGCATTTCCGTATGTTCATATTAGAAGAAAGTTAAAAAAATTGAATTGGAAATATTAGTATGACCATATAAATTTTAGATATTGATTATTTTCTGCTTTGTCTTTTCCGCCTTTTATTTATTTATGTATGGGTTTTGCTTCATTAAAAAAATTCTTCCTCATGTTTAATTGTTGTACATATCCATAGCATACAATATAGTGTCTCAAAACACATATTTTGTTACAATCAAATCAAGGTACTAATGTATGCATCTTTTCCATTTGAAAAACTTATCAATATATTCTCATGTCTGTCAAGTGCCTCATTCCTAAGCCCCTCCCACCCACCTCCCTCTGATCATCGCCCTCCCCTGTAGTGTCTGGTAGCCACATTTGTCTTTCCTACTATTATAACTTAGGGTTCTTCCATTTCTGTCAGAGTGCAGGCATTCAGTATATATATTGACCAGGGACATATACTGTTTGTCTTTCATAATCTGGCTTACTTCATTTAGGGTTAACTCTTCTGTGTTCCTCCACTTTGTATCAGTTAACAAGGTCTCATTTTTTTCTTATGGCTGAGTAATATTCTGTAGTGTACATATGCCCCATCTTTTCAATCCCATCATCCATTCTTGAGAAACTGTGTTAATTCCATGTCTTAGCAACTGAATAATGCTGCAATGAACATGGGTGTACAAGTGTCTTTCTATTCTTTTTTTCTGTCTTTGGATAAATACCAAGGAATATTGGGTCAAATGGAAGTTCTATTTTTAGATTTTTGCGGAACATCCACATTGTTTTCCATAGTGACTGTACAAATTTCCATTCCCACCAGCAGGATAAGAGGGTTCCTTTTTGTTTCCTTTTCACCACAGCCTCACCAGGATTTGTTCTTTATTTTCTTGATCAGAGCCATTTTTAGTGGGGTTAAGTGGTTTTGATTCACATTTCTCTTATGATAAGAGATGTCGAAGATTTTTTCATACATTGTTTGGCCATTCATATGTCTTCTTTAGAAAGTTATCTTTTCAACTCAGTTGCCCACTTTTTAAATGGGGTTATTAGTTTTTTACAGGAAAGCTGCTTGAGTTCCCTGTATATTCCAGATATCAATCCCTTATCTGATGTATAGCTTGAGAATATTTTTTTCCAAGTCTCTTCAGCAAATAGCTCTGGAAGAACTGGAAATCCACCTGTAGAAAAATGAAACTATCTTTCACCATTAAAATGTCAACTCAAAATGGTTCTAAGATCTAAATGTAAAATATCACATCATAAACTGCTGGGGGAAAACACAGAAGAAATACCTTATGATATTGGAGTAGGCAAAGATTTCCTAAATAAGTAGGCAAAGATTTCCTAAGTAAGACCCATATACACAGCCAAAAATACCAAAAACAGACAAGAGGGATTACATCAATCTAAAAAGCTTCTGCACACAAAGGGAACAATAGTTAGAGTGCAGAGACAACCCTTTTCTTATTATGCTTTTCATTTACTTGAATTTCCTGGAAACATATACTTAATTAATCACAAACACGAACTCTTAGCTTAGGATCTGCTTCTGGGAGAATCTGATGTAAGACTATATCATTTTTATTATCAAGTTACTAACCTTGTATGTGTCCGACTGCTGTTTCCTGCTTTCTTACATAATATGTTTTCTTCATTACCAGTACACAGAAATTTCACTTCTTAAAAATAATCCCAAATATTTTTTTCTTTCTTTTTAGCTTATGCTATAGGTGATGTGCACTCTCTAGAGACACAGAGTGAATGTGGAAAAGTGAGAAATCACCTCCTATGTGATATGGCCATGCCACAATTCCTTCTTCTCCAGTATCCTCTCTGGGTTTTGGGCATGCATGCACATATACATGATTTTCAGGCCACTGGGTCCATGACTCAAATTGTGCAATTGACCACGTGGGATCTAGTGCCTTGACCTCCACACCACTTGCTGGCCCAATCCTAAATATCTTCTAAGAATTATAAAAACATTTCATTTTATTATTTAGCCCCGAAGGACATTGGAAAACATTCTACCTAATCACCGCCACTTGCCTGCCAGTATAATCTGTATCTCCCCTAGCTGAATGCCTA
Source organism: Tupaia belangeri chinensis (assembly GCF_000334495.1). NCBI lineage: Eukaryota > Metazoa > Chordata > Mammalia > Scandentia > Tupaiidae > Tupaia > Tupaia belangeri. Next base: position 1,175,213 of record NW_006159832.1, on the reverse strand, counting down.
GTACCTGTGAACTTAAAATATGAAGTAGTGGGGCCAACAGGTGGTATAGTGGTTATGGTGCTATGGCCAACTACAGTTCAAGTCCTGGACCTAGTGGCTTGAAAATCACACCAAGTAAGCATGCATGCATGTCCAAAATCCCAAGAGGAGAATGGAGGACAAGGGATTGTATCTTGGCATCCCTCCTGGGGGGTGTATCTCACTTTCCCTCATACTGTCTTTCTCTGTTTCTCTCTGGTAAGCACATGTGCCCTATGGCAAGAACTTTAATTTAAAAAGAAAATGAAGAAGTCACATTAGACAACTGACTATTCTTCTTACATGAATAATATTCTGTAATATCTTTAGGGCCATGTGTTTTACATAGCACTTTTTCTTCTAAACTCAAAACACTTAGTTTTTTGTAGGTTCTCAATATATACAAATGGCAACAACTTTAAAACTCAGGGCTTTATAAAACTTGGTTATTATATATATGTATATGTACATCTGTAATATATGTCATTAGATATCATAGAATTATTTCTATTTTCTACTACTTTTCAAGTCAGACTGTTCTGTGCTTTAAGAATAATAGAATAGTGATATGGAGTAGATCCAATAGATTATGATTCCAACCCACAAATCTCAGTGATTTATCTATCAAATGATATATGTGGAAAGACATATTCTCCATGAATACCATGTGGAACGTTTTTCCTACCTCTAAATCTAAACTCTGTATCTAGAGTTATCTCTATGATGTATTTGTGACTTCTACCTTCTTCTAATCTTGATTATATTGCCTGAAGGAACTCTACCCTCTGTAGGGACGAAGAGAATTTTCTTGATAGAAGATTTTTGCAACCACCTATAACATTTTTTATAGTCTAAAAATTATAGCTTCTCAATTTTCTGGTTGGTATAGTTTGTACTCTCTTGAAATGAAAGCAGAAAACAAAATTAAAAAAAAAAAGTGAAGAGGTTTCTTGTGGTTCCTTTTCCCAAAATGTAGTAGATAATAAAGCAAATAGCCATTTAATACTAATACTGGTAGATAGTCTAATATTCATTCACATCTACTTCTCCTCTCGGTTGGAGTCCATAGGAGAATTGTTTCTAACTCCTTTGCAAAAGGGCAGAGCCATGAGCTCAGTTCTGGCCAATAGAATGCAGATAAAAATATGGTCAGGATATTTATGTCTGTTCTGTACTCGCTCGCTCTCTTTCTGGTTTTCTTCCTCTCATCTCCTGTGGAATACCCTGGTTCCTAGTGTTGAAATAGTAAAAGCCCAATGGCTTCAAATGACATCAGAGCCTTCTCTCAACTTGTGCTTCCCTGATATGTACCAGAAAAGTTGAATAAATAAGAAATAAATCAGGGACCAGCAGATGGCATAATTGTTATATCACTGGACTCCCACATAGTCAACCATGGTTTGAGGCCCAGACCTGGAGGTGTAAAACTCACACAGGGCATGTGTGCATGCATGCCCAAAACCCTGAAAGGAGAATAGAGAAGGGATTACAGTGTGACCATCCCCCCTGGGGGGGGGTGATTTCTCACTTTCTGTGTCTCCGTCTCTCTGGTGAATGCATACACCCTATAGCAAAATCCTCTCTAAAGAAGAGAACGAAATCTTTGTTTTATAGCCTCTTCAGATTGCAGGGTTATAGTCTTCCATAGTATAAAATGTGCTAACAGACATACAGGTCACTTTTTTTAGTCTATTTAATTATTTTTGACAAGAGATTAAAAAAGAAATGAGATTGGAGGAAAATAATGTTATATAACATAATGCAACATAAGAAAGCAAAGGAAACCACAGTAAATTTTAGAGAAGTCATAGATACCTAAATTCTAATTGAAGAAATGATGCTCTAAGTCAGGGCAAATCTTGAGAAATCCTTAGCAGCTGAGATAGTTGTCACTATGGACAGCTTCCTTGGGTCTCGTTTGTTTGTTTGTTTGTTTGTTTGTTTGTTTCCCCCTCTTCCAATAGGAAGACAGGCAGTTTGGGGCAACTGCTTTGTTTCATAAAGACTGTCACACGTTGACTTTTTCTTCCTTCAGTGTCATCTGATTGGACACCCAACAGAGTGAACATAGTAATTTTAATTTCCTCATTTGTGCCTGATGCTTTTTTCTGTGACAGTTTGCACAACACTGAGATTTGTATGGGAAAGATAAGGAAAAAAATGGGCTAGGGAGGGTCAAAGAAGGGATTTAGATGGCCCAGGAGGTGGTGTGGTGGTGAAGGGACTGGACTCCAACATGGACGATTGCAGTTTGAGTCCTGGACCTGGCAACTTACATTCTTGCTTTCTTTTTGTCTGATGAGCTCATATGCCCTATAGTAAATTAAAAATAATGATAATAATGATGATGATAAATAAAATTAAATAGATAATTCATTTTTTAAAAAAGAAGGGATTTAGAAAGGTAAAATATGTGATAAAATACCAAAATAACTAGACAATTTTTATGTAAAATCTTACAAAAGGACTCTATACCAACAATGATGACTATAGATATCATTATTTATATAGGCAATTGAAGGAGTTATGAAATACCATGTTTACATTATAAACTCAAAATCTCATGTTTAGTTTTCAGGTGTGTTTTAAAACTTCCAAAAGGGGCTGGCAAGTGGTGTGTTGGTTAAGAGTGCTGAACTACCACATGGCTGACCACGGTATGAGTCCCAAACCAGGCTCATGCTTTCTCACTTTCTCTTTCTCTCACTCTATCTCCCTGCCTGGTCAAATAAAATAGATAAATATATAAATTTAAATAAGATAATTCTAAAAAAAACCTTCAAAAATATTTTAAATTATTCTATAAGACTTAATTCAGACTATGACTATAATAGGAGTAAAGGTATGTTGATTTGTCATATACTCTTTTACTTAGATTTATGTTCTACAATGTATTCCAATTTGCAGAAATACTGCATTTATTAATTTATTAAATAATATAAGTACTTTAAGTAGCCAACTCTAAACAGTGTTGTACAGTTAATGAATTTATATAAAAATAGACTTCCTAGAAATAAATATAAAAATTTGGGCAAAGTCTAAAAATAGCAAATAAATTGTAGCATATTTCAGAACCATCAGTTTTTATCAAGCAGAGATGGTCATAGGAAAAAATCTATTTAAAAATGGACACTCATGACTGGCAAGACACAGAAAACATAAAATTTCCCCAAGACTAAAAATAGTAATAAATTTATTTATCTGAGAATGTCAGGTTTTATTTAGCTGAGCTGTTGGTGCAAGGAAAATTACAATTTCCTGAGTAGGGATTGCATCAAAAACAATTTAGTACCCCTTAAATGTATACCAGATGAAATCATGCAAAGTAGAGTATTTCCTCTTTAGCACAATTACTTGTCACCAATTACATTACCTAAATAGATCTTTTGACAAATTAAAATTTAATCAAATCGTTCCAACTGTGCAAGAATATCAAATAAAGTAGCAAACAAACAAAAAATTATATTTTCCACTTGCCATTCAATGGTAAGAATACTAATGAAACCAGGCCATGAAAATAATTTTGAACAGTAGGATTAAAAAATAACTATGTGTATGACTCATTAAGTCTATCTTGGACTTGGGCACCATCTCCTTATTCTCAAAGTTGATTTGGAAACTGCAAAATGATAATAAAACAAGTACTACTTTCTTATAGTTAAGGGTAAAGCAGGAGACTTCTCTGCTATGGGAGTCAGTGAAGATGCTCTGTCCTAGACACATGGTAGGTGTCCTTTCTCAGAGCCTAGAGTTGAAAAACAAGTTCTGTAATGGGAAAGATTTGGTAATACAAAATTTTGGAGTAGAAGGGTGAGAAGGAAGAGAGAAGGCAGTAGTGTTCTCATTTTATATTTGTGACACATTCCAAATATTTAGTATTAGCAAGTAGTTAATACATCAGGAAATGCAGTTTATAGCAAATTAATTAAGTTTCCAAGCTATTATTTTATTGCTCTAAGGCCAAGTGCTGGCCCTCCAGTCTCTGACAGTGTAAAGGTACACAATATCAGAAGTTTAAATTTTGAAACAAAAATATGAATCAAGTTAACAAATGTGCTTCTTTTTGTTTATTTGTTTCTCCCCTTGATCATTTTTTTTATCTTTAATTTTTTAAAATTTACAACAGAATAGCCATGAGGCAAGCTTTCATACTGGCCAACTGAGTTCATCACAGTGGCCCAGATATTTGGTTCAGAATGCTCGAGTGCCTAATGGAGAAAAGGCCTTGGGCTCTTTCATATTATGGAGCTCCCACTGAGAATCTCTCATATGCCCAACCTGACTAAGCTACACGCCGAGTGCAGACATGGAATAGAGAACAGTTTGTCCATCACCAAATAGATATAGAGAAGTTTTATCTTGGTCTATAGTTTTTAAAATCACAATAGTATAAATGTAGGAAACAACAAAAAGAGTTCTTAAAAAATCAACAAATACATGGAAATGAAACATGATGTTTCTTAACGACCAATATATTAAAAATGAAATCCGCTGGAAATTTATTTTTAAAATCTCGAGAAGAATGAAGATAGTTTGACACAATCTCATTTGTGTATTGTTTTTCATTTTGAAGCCTGTGCTATTGGAATTATAGTCAAAAAATTGTTGCCCAGGGAACCAGCAGTTAGCGTAATGGCTATATCACTGGACTCCCACGTAGTCGACCATGGTTCGCGTCCCGGACCCGGTGGCTTAGAACTCACGCCGGGTGCATGTGCGTGCGTGCCCAAGATCCAGAGAAGAGAATGGAGAAGAAGGGATTGCCGTGTGACCATCCCCCCTGGGGGGTGATTTCTTGCTTTCTGTCTCTATGTCTCTGTCTGTCTGGCGAGTGCACGCACCCTCTAGCGAAAAACCTCTCAAAAAAAAAATTGTTGCTCAGAAGCTTTATACTTATGTTTTCATTTAACAGTTTTTACAGTTGAAGTTCTTTTATTCTTTTTTTAAGAGAGATTTTTGCTATGGGGAGCATATGCTCTCTGGAGATACAGAGAGAAAGAGAGAAATCACCCCCCAGTGGAAATGGCCATGCTGCAATCCCTTCTCCTCCATTCTCCTTTCGGGATCTTGGGGATGAATATACCTGTGCCCATCATGAGTGTTAAGTCACAGGGTCTGAGACTTGAATCGTGGTCAGCTATCTGGGATCCAGTGATGTAACCATTATACCATCCGCTGGTCCCACAGTTTGAGTTCTTAAGCTTAAGTCTTTTATCCATTTTATTTTTTATTTTTGCATATAGTATTAGATAATAATCCAGTTTCATTCTTCTACATATGAATGCCCAGTTTTCTCAAAACCTTTGACTGATGAGCCATCTTTTCCCAGTTGTGAATTCCTGTATCCTTTGTCAGGGCTCAACAGACCATAAACGTGTGGTTTTGTTTCTGGGCTCCCTATTCTATTCCATTGATTTATGTGTTTGCTTTAATGCTAGTTCCATACAGTGTTGATAACTATAGCTTTGTAGTATACCTTTTTATGATTTCTTATTCTCAATTAATTGCTGTACATCTCTATAACACACAATATGGCTTTGCATAGTATGCATGCAGTACATGAAAATCAAATTTAAAACATTACTGTATACATTATTTTCATTGGAGGACTTTACATTCTTTTATCTATTAAGTTCTTTTGAAATAAGTGATAGCTTCAGTATTTTTCATTGTGCTCATGATTGCTTTGGATATTCAGAGACTTTTACAATTCTATGTAGATAGTGGAATTTTAAAAATATTTATTGAAAACACCATTGGAATTTTGATAGGGATTTCATTGAATCTGTAGATCATAAAGGGAATATGGATATTTTTATAATACTACGTTTTCTAACACATGAACACAAAATATCTTTCAATTTAATTTGTGCCATCTTTAATTTCTTTCATCACTATTTTGAAGTTTTCAGTCTTTAAATTTTCATGTCCTTGGTTAAATTTATTCCTAAGCATATATTTTATTTATTTATTTATTTTGCTATCATAAGTGAGATTTCTTTCTTTATCTTTAAATTATTTTGAAAGGTTATTGTTAGTATATAGAAACAAACCTGATTTTTATATGAAGATTTTGTGTCCAGCAGCTTTACCGAATTTGTTTCTTAGTTCTAATAGTTTTTGTTGGACGTTTTTGAGTTTTCTATATATATGAGATCAGGTTATCTGCAAATAAAAATAATTGCATCTCTTTCTCCACAAGTTGAATGCCTTTTACTTCTTTTTCTTGCTTAAATGCTGTGTCACAAACATCCAATATTACACAGAACAGAAGAAGTGAGGGTGGTCACTCTTGTTTGTTTCTGATCTTTGGAATTGTTTCTAATCTTTGTTGAACTTTTCACTTTGTTCATGTATTATATCACTGGTTTACAATAATAATAATAGTAGTTGTCTACCTGTGTTCTCTGTAACTCAATAAACTTAAGAGGATTATTTAGAATTTCTGTCAAGTTGTTCATAAATCTGTATTTTTAAGAATTATTTTATTGAAGGGACCCGCAGTTAGTGTAATGGCTATGTCACTGGACTCCCACATAGCTGATCGTGGTTCGAGTCTTGGATCCGGTGGCTTAAACTCATGTCAGGTGCCTGTGCATACGTGCCCAAGATCCCGAGAGGAGAATGGAGGAGAAAGGATTGCGGCATGGCCATTTCCCCTGGGGTGTGATTTCTCGCTTTCTGTCTCTCTGTCTCTCTCTTTCTGGCGAGTGCACACACCCTGTAGCAAAAACCTCTCCAAAAAATAAAAAAAAGCAGAATTATTTTATTTAAGTGCATTTATTCATTCATTTTAATTTGACCTTAGAGGGACAAAGAGAGAAAGCAAGTCACCAGGTCTGGGACTTGAACGTGGTTCACCATATGGAGTCCAACACCCCCAATCACTATGCTACCTTCTAGCACCTGTAAATCTGTTTTGTTTTTATGATTGGTTGCTGTTGCATTACTTTATTTCTTTCAGACTGTCATGATCCTGATTATTTATGATACTTTATAGACTGAATTTGATAGGGAAAGTTTTACAGCTTATCCAGAAGTTCTGAGCAAACTGGTTGAGGGGTCCATAGGAAACCATGCTGCAGGAGTTGGTACAGACATGCCTAAGTCAATGGGCAGAACTTGTACTTGAGAGCACAGTGGTGGGCATGGTGTGCAGGTCTGCAGGGCCTGAGTCCACTGAACCTGAAGACTTGATCCTCTAGGATGAACCTATTGTTTTAGACTATGTGGGATAGGCTAAACTCCTAGGTCTACAAGGGTCAGCCTGGAACCATGGAAACTGGCTTGAAACTGGAGCAGGCCTAGATTCCAGAGCCACTAGAATCAACTTAACCCCTGGGTCTTTTAGGGCCTGGCTCGGTGTTTGGGTCTATAAGAACTGGCTTGGCACAGGGTTCACTGGTACCAGCCTAGTGTTGGGGTCAGTGGCCAACACACGCAACATGCAAACACACATCCAAACACACACATTATATATGCACAAGCATATGAATAATTGTATGTATATGCTGACATTTATATCGTATAATAGTATAAGAATGGCCTATCACTAAGCTTGACATAACAAAATCTATAAAAACTATAATTTCTGCATTAATTTCCCCTTAATGTATGTGATACAGAAATAGTCTCTTAGCCTGGTTAGTGGTATCTGAATTTTAAACAAAATAAATGGAGTGTTTCCCAGTCCAATTCTATAAAGGGAAGTTGAATTGCTTTAATAGAGATTTGCTAGCAATACAGAAGGACCTATACCTAAATCTATGGAGGTTTTTTATTTAATTTTTTAAGTACTGCTTGGTTTATTAGAATTTCAGGTTTAGGATCCTGGGAAAAGTTCTTCCCTCACTTTGTTACCCATACTTTATCATCACATAAATCTTAGTGACAGTGGGAAATTCACTGCAAGCAAAGTACAGGGATATCATCAGCATATTCTACAAAATAGGCATGTACTCAAAATCCTTTCTCGGATTGGTACCCAGTAATGCACACATAAATCACTAGATGCAGAAAATACCCCTATTTCCATTAGGTGGATTTGGGGATTAATATCTTTCAATGATTAATTGCCCTTTTCTGTGGGGTTCTGTTCTTGATAATGGTTGAGAATAATATGTGACTATATACCTTGGTTTTATTTTTATTAAGTTTGTGACATGCTCGTTATTTTTTCTCCAATAACTTCCAGAGCTTTATGAATTAAAGTGAAACAAAGAGTTATTTTGCTCAGAATGTAAAATACTTGCACTATATATCCTTAGCACTGGGGGTCAGCAGATGGCATAGTGGTTACATCACTATACTCTCATCACTATACTCTCACATGACTGACTGCAGTTTGAGTCACAGGCCCAGTGACTTAAAACTCACACTGGGCCTTTGTGCATGCATGCCCAAGATCCCAGGAGGAGAATGGAGCAGAAAGATTGTGGCATGGCCATTCCCCATGGGGAAAGGAGGGATGATTCCTCATTTTTCCTCCACTATCTTTTTCTCTCTCTCTCTTTCCAGTGAGCACACATGCCAAGGCAAAAAGCAAACAAGCGCGTACACACACACACACACACACACACAAACTTTAAAAAACAAAAAAGAAACGTCCTTAGCCCTGGACTTACGTGGCATATTTTTGTAGTGTTAAGTGTTAGAAACTTTTAGCATCCATTGGGGACTATGAAAGAGGTAGCACATTTAAAAAATCATTTTAGAGCTCTGAAAACTGAGACCCAGAATTAAGTAATGAATCTAAGATCACATGGGTAGTTAGTAGGTATATATAGTTAATTTTGATTAATACATAGTAATCTTTTAGTAACAACCTAATCTCCTGTTGATCCTTTCAACAATAATTTCTGACTACCTTTATCCAAACTCCTTTGTGTGACTCACCCAACTCAGAACTTCCTGGAGAGATCTATAGAATCTGGAATTACTGAATTATCAATCTTCTTTCCCGTCACATGGGGCCTAGCATAATAAAGATGATGGTATTCCTGATCTTTTTCCAGACTTAACAAGGTCCACATTGACCCTTACAGGCATCCTTCTATCTCCTAAGGGTACCAGTATCAGTGAATCCCTCTGTGTTCTGAGTAATTTATCTTAGCTAGGTCTGGTCATTAATCAAAATTCTACCTACCAGCTGCTAAAGGAATAAATAACATGCAAATGACTGTTCGTACCATCAGCTCTTTGTGCAATACACTACTGAACTTCAGGAAACTGTGCCCAGTCTCCTAAGAATACCCTCACAATTGCTGCTGTGGAAAGATCACATGGCTGGGATTGTGACTAGCAGCCCAGCAAACTGACTATAAAGACTTCAAGCAGCCCTTACCGCATGCATTGTCCAATCTCTTATAAGGATTAGCTTTACTCCTTGCCAAAGTTTGCAGGGCTTGAACATCATTTATAGAGAATTGAACATCACCAAAAAGATCACGCTACTTCACCTCTTCTTTCCATTGTCATCTCCTTATATATTGGGAAGAGGCAAGAAATGGCAGCCAGTTCTGCTATCTCTTACTATTCTTTTAAGGAGTTGTGTTGTAATTTGCACTTTTTTTTTTTTAGAAAATGCAGATTTAAGGTTGTTTTAAATTCAGTGGACTTAAATGCAGCAACAGAAAAAAAATCTTGCTTACTTTTAAAGTTATCTAAGTTTGTGTGTGTATATTTGTGTGTGTGTGTGTGTGTGTGTGTGTGTGTAGACATTTTCCATATAAATGATCTCTCAATATATAAATTCTTCTCTTCAGATCCTATACTAGGGCTCAGCATATTTTTATTTTATTCATAAATTATAGTAGAAAATGTAAACTAACCTATTTTGTGCATCTACTACTTATCTAGCCATTTTTGTATTCATCATCTCATTTAATCCTTATAGTATCCTTAAGAGAGAGGAATTACTCTACCTAATGTGTATTAAGTAAGACAGATAAAATTTTCCTTTTATGTATTGTCTTTTATTTATCACACTTCTCAACCCTATACGGTTACAGGAAATAAAACTTCACCTCAAGGAGATTAAGAGAATTGCTCAAGTCAACACTGCCTGAATCATAATTGAAACAGATTAAAAAATAGGAAAATGAGTGTGAGAAAGCTCCCTTATGACTACACACTGGCTTATAAAGTAAAGATCCCTTTTGACTGAAACACCAGCTTATAAAGAAAAATCCTTCTTTTCTGCTTTCCTTTATTTATCACTTATTTACAGGTAGCCAGTAATAAACATAACAGAAACTTTCTGCAGCTGTCAGCCACGCAATATTCCTGCAGATTAAAGGACATTTCTTGGTGTTCTGAGTAACCTATCTTAGCTAGCTCTAGTGGCTCATCAAAATTCCACCCACCAGCTGCTAAAGGAATAAATAATATGCAAATGACTGTTTGTGGCATCAGGTTCATCAAAGTGATTCTAGAACTCTAAGCATCATAGGGGAAAGAGCAGTCCTTCCTTCTCTTATCAGAACCGACAGGTGCTGGGTGTCTCACTTGAGGTTTCTGTGATAATTCTTTCACCTTTATATTGCTAGGCCTCTAAAAATATTCATCTATGCCAAAATGTCTTTGTCACTTATTATTCTGGCATTTAGAGGGTAGTTTTTAATATCAGAAAATTAGAAAGTATGAGGAAATTATTATGATACATTAATGGCGAGACTCAACTGCTAATAAAATAGCTTCTAACCACAACTTGCTCCATAGCTGGCCTTCATTGTTTTTGAAGGACTAAAATACATTTGCATTAATTAGTAATGTAAAAAAGTTTCATATGGCTGAGTCTCCTTTGTTTGTTTATACGTACACACATGCACACACACATATACATTCATATATTGTATGTGCGTGTGCATAACCAAGTTGTTAAATTGAAACGAAAAGGAAAACAAAGGAGAAATGATAAGTTAGGGCTCTCCTAGGAAACAAAATTGGCTGGCAATTAGGATTTTAAAGAGAATATAGTGAAGGGAATATTTTCAGGGATAGGCAGAGTGAACAGACTCAGAATGGATGGTTGAGGCTTTCAGGCACCAGTGACAGTGAGAAGATATTACTACCTCTATGTTGGAAGCATCCAGTAGAATGAATAGTTGTACAAGTAGCCAAAATTGTCTAGCAGGCTAGGAAAAGCATTCTTAGAATGAAGATGAAAACAAAGAAAACTAAGAAGTGCCCCAAGCTCTTATTAATCCTCTGACCTCTTACCATTACTTCCCATTAAAAAATTCAACTGATTATCAAAAAGAAAATATACTTCAGACAAGGGACTGATAACCAGAATATACAGGACACTGAAGTGGCTTACTCAGGGGGAAAAAGAAAAAAAGATTGACCCAATTAGAACATGGGAAAATGAGCTGAACAAAAATCTCTATAAGGAAGACATACAAACAGCCAAAAAGCATATGAAGAAATGCTCAACATCCCTCATCATAAGGGAGATACAGATTAAACCCCAGTGAGACACCACCTAACCCCTGTCATAATGGCAAAGATTAAAAATACAAAAAATGATAAATGTTGGTGGGGATGTGGTGAAAGAGGAACTCTCCTACACTGTTGGTGGGAATGTAAACTGGTTCGGTCACTGTGGAAAACAATACGGAAGTTCCTCAAAGTTCTATAAATAGAATTACCATTTGATCCAGCAATACCACTTCTAGGTATAAAACCAAAGGACAGGAGAACATTCAGTCGAAAAAGTCCTTGCACATCAAGTAGCAGCATTGTTCATGATCACTAAGACATGGAACCAACGCAAATATCCAGATGAATGGATGGAAAAAGTGTGGCACATATACTCTATGTAATACTATACAACCATAAAAAAAACAGCAAGACCCTGGCATTTGATAGAAAGTGGTGAATATGCCGGATCTATTGCTGAGTGAAGCAAGCTAGGATATGAAAGAAAGATATTGTGTTTATCCACTTAACATATACAGGCTATCTGGACTTTATGATAGAGATCGAAATATTGGAGGGCATAAAAGCAGTGAAACTAGTCACGGATGCTGAAGACCATGTGGAATGGGAGAAGGGGAGAGAAGAGAAGAGTATAGAGAAGAAAAGAACAAGACCAAATAGAGAAGGATGACATTTGTGGGACACAGAAATAATTTATTTCCTGTTGATGATAACATGTATTCTCAACTGGACTGGTCTGAGAAGTATTTCATGTTGGATAAATAATTTTTACAAGCCAAATGATATGTAGGGATTGAATGTTTTAAAAAAATAATGATAATAATAATAATCTGAAAAAAAATGAAGAAAAAGCTATTTGATGATGATGTGGATAGTAATGTTTTTGTCTTGACTGATATACATGACATTCCTGTTGGAAAAAGAAAGGTAATACACTGTAAAGATATATGTGATTCCATGTAATATAAAAAAGATTATAATAATAAATAAAATTTTAAAAAGAAAGCAAAGAAGCTTAACTGATTCAATGCTTTTGTATCCATGCTGACAGAGACACAGGCCGAAGAACAATAGGAGTAGGGAAATGATGAATAACCAGATCAACTATCATGTACAGTGACCAATCTGAGCCTTATTTTCTCAAATCAGATAGCAATAGCAATATTTCTTTCACAGGCTATCTAACAGGTTTTAATTTATAAGCTAAAATGTTTAAAGGCATAGAAAAAGTTAAAAAAAAAAAAGAGAAATTAAAATCCAGATGTGAAATCCTTTTCCCTCCTTTTTTGAATCAAAAAGAAAAGTCAGTAATATTGTTCTCACATTTGCCTCATCATTGAATGTTTGTTATGTGAAATGAAGATGGAAAAGAACCATATCCAAGAATCTGTAAAGAATCATACCCAACGAGTTTTATATCCTAGATCTAATTTAAATGAGAAAAGTATGGACTTGACCTGATATTGAAAGTGGGATGAGGCTTTCTAAGGTCTTGGGAAGGGCTTGTTCTGCACATGGGAAGGACATAAACTATCAGAAAGCAGGATGGACTGTGGTAGCCAGCTTCTTGAATGCCATGTAATGACCCCTGCCACCCGATATTCATATTCTTTATAGTTTCCTCCTACCTTGTACCTTCTTTGATTAATTAAAGGTACAGAAGTAGTGGTATACCACTTCTGAGATTAAGAAACAGAACTTCTGTCTTGAGCTTTCTTTTCCATTTTCACTAGCCCCAGGGAAAGCCAACTGCCCTGTCACAAGCAGCCCCATGGAGAGGCCTACAGAACTGGCATTTATGACAAACCGCCATGTGTGTAAACTTGGAAATGGATTCTCAGCCTCCATCAAGTCTAATTACTGCAGCTTCATCTAAGTCCTTGCATACAGCCTCATGAGAGGCCGTGATCTGTGATAACATACAGAACAGAGCCACCTCAGGCTCCTGGCCCACAGAAAGCATAAGACAATTTTATTGCTTCAAACTTCTCAATTTGGTGGTTCTTTGTTATGTAGAAATTGCTAACAAATATATATACATACACAAATGCTGAGCTAAAAGTTAGATAGCATAGATAAAATTGTTCTTGCTATCTAGCTCAGAAGACTTAGAAAGCATTATTTGAGTTTATTCAAGCTAAATCAAGTTAAATAGAACAAAAATAAAATATACTCTGAAAACATGGCTTAATTAAAAATCTTTCCAATGTATCATTGACAATATGAAGAATATAATGCAAAGTTATGCAACATAAAAAGAAATAGGACAATTTAATCTGTATTTGAACTGACTCCAAGATGGTCTAAATACTATCACAGGCAAGAAAAAACTTGGGATTAATTATTATTATTATAGTAATAAATTTAAAGAAAAATAGGCTTATATAAATGAAAAATAGAAACTTTCAAAGATTATAGAAACTATAAGAAAAAACAAAATTAAAACTCTAGAATAAATTATTTTTAAAAATTACACTGTGCATTTAATAGCAAATTGAATGTCAGAAGAGTACGTACATTTGACGATAGCTTAATAAAAATATCAATTTAAAAATATAAACAAAAATTACATTAAAAATATGATCAGAGGGGGGCTGGCAGGTAGCATGGTGGTTAATGGTGCTGGACTCCCACATGGGCAACTGCAGTTCAAGTCCTGAACCTGGTGGCTTGCTTTCTCACTTTTCTCCTTGCTCTGTCCCTCTCTGGCCAAAATATAATAAATAAATAAAGTTAAATAAAATAAAATAAAATAATTATTTAAAAAATATGATCAGAGGGACCAGCAGGTGGTGTAAAGGTTATTTTTATCTCTGGACTCCCATGTAGTCAACCCAAGTTTGAGTCCCAGATTCGGTGGCTTAAAGCTCATGCAAGGCATGTGTGCATGCATGCCCAAAATTCCAAGAGGAGAATGGAGAGGAAGGGATTGTGGCATGGTCAACCAACCTGGGGAGAAATAATCTCTTTCTAGCTCTCTGTTTCTCTCTCTCTCTGGTGAGCACATGAGACCTATAGCAAAAAAAATATATTATACATATACATTTTATATATATACACACACACATATATATATATATATATATATAATATATAATCAGAGACTCAAGAACTTCTGCAACATCATTGAAAGACCTAATATAACAATCAGTCCCAGAAGGAGAGGAAAATAGACAAGGGAATAAAAACACTGAAAAAGTGATATTTAACTATTATCCAAATATGGAATTATATAAATTTTCATGTTCAGGGCCAGCATATGACGTAACGGTTACATTGCTGGACTCCCACATGGAAGACGGAGGTTTGAGTCCCTGACAGGTGATACTCAAGTGGCTTGAAACACATCCCAGGTGTGTATGTGTGCATGCTCAAGATACTAGGAGGAGAATGGAGAAGAGATTGTCGTATCACCATCCCTCCTTGCTGGGGATGGGGGGGGAGGGTGGATTCTCACTTTCCCTCTCACTATCTCTGTCTTTCTCTCTTTCCAGAAAGCACATAGGCCCTAAGTCAAAAAGCTTTACAAAAAAAAAAAAAATCATGTTCAAGAAGGTGGGGCCATCCGGTGTCAGGGTGGTTAAGGACCCAGACTCTCACATGGCAAACCATAGTTCAAGAACCCAACCTGAAGACTTGGAAATCATGTGTGTGTGAACGTCCCAAATCCCAGGAAGATATGAAGAATAAGGAATTGATTGTGGCGTGGCCATTTTTCTAGGGGGAGATTTCTTACTTTTCCACTCATTATCTCTCTCCAGTGAGTATGTGCCCTATGGGAAAAAAAAAATTATAAAGTAGGTAAATCACTAACAGAAAACATAGAAAGAAAGCCTGATTTAAGCATATCATAGTCAAACTGCTGAAAACCAAATAAAAAGAAAATTTTGAACATAGCAGGGACAAACAACACACTACACAGAAGTAGGCATTTGAGTAACTGCTGATCTCTCATCAGAAAACAGTAGAACAATAACTTTAAAGTATTGAAAGAAATACAAAATAAGAGCAGTCAACACAGAATTCTGGAAAAACAAAAAACACAGAACATATTTCCATAGAAAACATCACTCAAAACTGAAGGCAAAATAAAACCTTTTCAGTAGATGAAAACCAGGAGAATGTATCAGCACCAGCCCTTTCATACAAGAAAAGCTAAAAGACGTTCTCGCTGAAGGGGAAGGATACCAGAAGGGCTAGAGGTTTCAGGAAGAAGTCAAGAGCATGAGAATAGCAAATATTAGGGCAGACATAAGATACTTTCCCTCTTAAGGTCTTTAACATACAAGTGATCCACTGGAATAAATATCCTAAGACTGCATTTGGGAGTGATGACATGTGCAGATGTATCATTCACAATAACTATAATTTAAAAGACAGGGCAGGCAGTAGGCAGACATACACCACTGAAGATTTTTCTATTCCATGTGCAGTGATAACCCTAAGTATTCTGCAAAAAGTTAAGAATATATTTTGATCCATAAGGTGACTACAAAAAAAAAAGTTATAGATAAAATGGTAGTGGAAAATGGAAACCTCAGAAAGTATCCAAATAATATGAAAGAAGACAGAAAAATTGAACCAGAAATGAAAATGAAAGAAGATGGGATCATAACTAGGTTTGGTTATGGGGTTTCAGTCTGTGGCCATTCTTTCTTCACTGGTCTATGATTAGCTGGTCTGTTCTTCCTCCAATTTCAGGGCAGACATCTTCAACCTCTATCAGAGTGCTTGGTATCAGGGTTCTGGGTGGAAACTAATGGCAAACTGAAGAAGATATTTGAAGACCTTAAGAAACTTTAATGATGATGTGGGCAGGATTGAGATGAAGCATTCGGGGATACAGAATAGTAGAGATACTTCTCCTGCCAGCCCATAGACCAAGAACAGGTGAGAGTGCACCCACACAAGAAGGAATGCCCAACAGAAGACTAATTCAGGCACCCTGAACACCTCTATCTCTCTGTTCTCTTCTGGTGAAATCTATTGCTATTTTCCCATTGGTCAAATAGAAGTAAAGGGAGAGGTGAAGTGTGACAATGTCACCAGAAGATTATGTTTCCCAGGGCACAGAGAGGAGCAGAGAAAGCTTAGAGAAAAAGGAAGCATTGAGGAGAAAAAGGAAGAGTCTTCGATGCTCCTGCACTCTCATTACCTTCTTTAGGTTTATAGTACAAGGCGGTTGAGAGGAATATGATTGGCAAACTCATCTCTTATTGTTGACATACAGAAATAGCTATTTTTTCAAATCCTGGGAGGCCTTAAATTGCCAGGAATTTAAACATTTTATACTGAAAGCAAAAATGGAATGGAATGGAATGGAATAGAATAGAATGGAATGGAATGCAGGTCTATAAGAGTTTTCTCAGTTTCAATTCTGAAAATTTACTAATATTTGCTGAACTTAATTTTCTTTTAGTTCCTTGCAAAAGTATCAAACAGCCCAAATACATGGATACTCTATTTTTCTAATTTTATTCCCAAAGGCAAAGATTTGGAAGGCAGGGAGCCACCTTGAAATGGATTGTATCTGGCAGTCTTACCAAACGTTTGTAGATAGGCTTGATTTGCAGTCTCAGTATTGCCATTCTGATTCCTTTTTTTTTTTTTTCTGAACTCATCAATAATAATCCAACCAAACACCAAGCCTCCTAAGTACTAGAACTCTCACAGTGAAAGCTATTCAGATATCAGGAACCAGCAGTTAGCATAATGGCTATGTTGCTGGATTCCCACGTAGTTGACTGCAGTTTGCGTCCAGGACCTGGTGGCTTAGAACTTACGCCGGGCACGTGTGCGTGCATGCCCAAGATCCCAAGAGGAGAATAGAGGAGAAGGGATTGCGGCGTGACCATTACCCCCTGGGGGGTGATTTCTCGCTTTCTGTCTCTATGTCTCTCTCTATCTGGTGAGTACACACGCCCTACAGCGAAAACCTCTCAAAAAAAAAATAAAGAAAAGAAAAGAAAACTATTCAGATATCAATTATGTTTGTGGTTGTTATGAATGGTCAATTGATCTGTGTATTTGAATTTAGAAGAGTGGAAACGTATATACAAATAATCTCTTCTCATAAAAGATAGAGAAAATGAGCCTCTTTCATAACCTTAGTCTTGATGAACCAAGATAGATAAACATATGATTTCTAAAATCCAGTTCAAAAAGTGTTTATTTCCAGTTTGCAATCCGACTTCATTGGAGCCTTTATAACAATCAACATGAAAAGGATATTTATATGTAAGGAGTGATGAAACTTCTCTATCCAGTGATTTTTCTGGAAAAGAGAAAACCAAGGGAAGCTACTATGAGATGAGATTTGAGTTCATTTCTGAGGCTAATCTTTTTCATTTTAAATCACAAGCTGTGGACATATTGAAATCACACAGAAGGCTAAAGGAATCTGAGCTGGTCATTGACCACCACATAGTTAGAGATCCACAAATTTCTAAACAAATTATTGAATGGAGTTATCTTCTTCCAGCAGACTTTCTTAAAACTTAGTACATTTTTTAAAAGTCAAAAACTTTTTAAAGTTTCTTTCTTTCTTTCCTTGAGAAAGAAAAAGGTTAGGTATCCCCAACAAGGTATTCATCTCATGAGCCAACTCAAGCCTCAGGAAGCCTTGGTCATGAATACATGTATGTGCACCTGGGATGCTTAGTAAGGTCCTGGGATGCAAACTCAGAATCCTTTCCTTGTGGTTCTAGTTGCATTAGCATTGCATCACCAGTTGGCCAAGGGGAAAAAAAAAAAGAGAATACTTTTTATATATTATATTATTTTTCAATATATACATTTTATTATTTATATATTCTTTCCATAAAGTTCAGGCATGTTAGATATTTTTCTCTAACTGCTTATGAGTAGTTTAATGATAACAAGAGCTTAGAGCTTTATACTGGTTTGTTTTAGCTTCCATTAATAAAACAGAAGAGTATGAGTTCAGTGCTATCCATTGGAGTCGGATCTATATGGCTGACCATGGATCCAGTTAGGCATCAGAATCTTGAAAAATATGTGTGTGTGTGTGTGTGTGTGTGTGTGTGTGTGTGCTTAAAATTCTAATGGGATAGTGAAATGGATGATAAAGGATTATGGCTTGACCACATCCCATTGGGGGTGTTTTCTCTCTCTCTCACTTTCTTTTTTTCTCTCTGTCTTGCAAGTTCATGTGCCCTCTGGCAATAAAAAAATAGCATAGTCATTAGAAACTTAAACAATTATTTCATTAAGTAGAATGATTTGACTGCATTTATTTCCAAAGATGTGTATCTGGTTCCTCTGTGTGCCATGTGTCGTACTTGCACTGTATGCTAGAAATGAACCCAAGATGCCCTCTGTATATTGTTCTCTTCTTTATTTATCTCTTCACAACAGGCTAACACCCGTTAGCTCAAAAGTCATTTGGTGCCAAACTTAAAATTTTAGACATTCATTTGTTTTTAAACATAGTTCAAATAAGTACACATTTAGCCATTTAGAATCAGTCTGCTATTCATAAATTTCAAAATCCACCCAGTATCTGCTAGGCATAGATAAGATAGACTCTATGGCCAAAATGACCCCAAGTGACTGTTGTCTTTCAGAGCTCCTTGACCAAGAGCCTCTGTTACACTGCAGAGCAACATTACTTAGACATATAAGCTTCTCTCCAACCCTTCTCTTCTCCAGGAGCTTCCTTGTCATCCCCCATTTCTGGATAGTGACCCCAAACCAGCCACAGCAATGTCTCTGCACAGTCCTACACTATGAGGGACTACTCTGAATACAAATAAATCTGTCAAAGCATTTCTCAGTAATGCTTGTGATTGCTACTGCCACCTTGTGGTAATAGAGTTTTATATATCAAACATATCCTATTTAAAATAAATATTTAGACTTTTTTATTAGTTAAAAATCTCACCCTAGGGGCCAGCAAGTGGCATGGTGGTTAAGGTTCTGGATTCCCACATGGGCAACCATGGTTCAAGCCCCAGATCTGCCAGTGTGCTTTCTCACTTTCTGCCACTTTCTTTCTCTCCCTGTCCCCACCCTCTCTGTCTCTCTCTGGTGAGTGCATGTGCCCTGTAGCAAATGAAAATGACAATAATGATAAGTAAAATTAAATAAATGATTTTTTTAAAATCTCACCTTTATGGTATATTAAAAATGATCTTATTATTTTCACTTGCAAAGAATGCATAGTAATTTAATTTGCACATTGTTGTAGTCATTTATAGTAAAAACATAATTCTGGGGCCAGCCAGTGGCATAGTAGTTATGGCAGCTGGATCTTACCTGGTCAACCATGCAGTTTGAGTCCTGGATGGTGAGGCTTGAAAAGCAGACAAAGCACAGACAAAGCACAGGTGTGTGCATGCCAAAAATTCCAAGAGGAAAATGAAGGAGAAGGGATTGCATTGTGACCATCCCTTCTTGGGGAGAGGAGGGTACTTTCATTTTCTCTCTTTTCTCTCTCTCTTTCCTCTCTCTCTTTCTCTCTCTCTCTCCAGTAAGCACATGTGCCCTATAAGAAAAATTTTTAAAATTCTGACACATTTTTCTTTTGGAAGAAATGACTGTAATTATAAGCAACTAGATTAGTTAATGACATGATATAATTGCATGTATGAAACTTCTTTCCAATTCAAAAAGTATATTTGAGAAGCACTCTGCTAATATATTAAAATAAAATATACTTTCTCACTATGTTAAGTATTAATATATTTACATACATTTAAAAAATTATAACTCAATAAGCTTTCATAAGTGCTAATTACAAAATTTGTTTGTGGGAGTGGCTTACATTACATAGACAACCATAAACTGTCCCATAGTCTTCACCTAAAGCTTTAAGAGGATACTCATTGCTTTCAAGTTTCATTAAGCAACTGCCAGTTCTTCACTGTTTTCTGCAACTTGGATAAAACAGCTCAGGAAATCATAGTGACTAGTTCTTCAAAATTATTTTTTTTCCCAAAAAGAGTCATGACCTTTGTGTATTTTACAGAATGTCATTATGCAGAATTAATTTCCAGGAGAATTTTTATTCAATGGGATTTTCCCACATGACTCATTATTATTTAAAGTCTTTCAGAGAACTTAAAAACATCATGTGAAGTCTTCAGTTCTCTATAAAATGTTAATAAATATATCAGAATTAGGATATAAAAAACGATGCTTTTTTGCATAGAAAAACATAGAAAGATATATTATGACTCATCCAACAACTCAATATATAAAGTAAAAAAGTATTTTGGAGCAAATTGGGGAAAAAAGTGCTTTATTCTCATATTAATGCATTTTTAACAGAAATATATTGTTTTATAAAGCAGGTATTTGTTGAGTTTAATGTGTACAATTCTTAAATATTTTATCCTTCTTAAATATAATGAAACATAGACAATTCCATAAAGGGGAAATGAATCTCCTGTTGTTGAAATATATTGTATAACATATACAAATGACAGGATTTATCAATTTCAAATATGATGCAACATTAAAAGTAAAGTCAAACTCCAGTAATTTTAAATTCATGTCCCTACACACACACACACACACACACACACACTTTTTTTCTTTTTTGAGACAGTTTTGCTATAGGGCATATATGCTCACTGGAGCAACAGAGAAACAGAGAGAAAATGAGAAATCACCCCCTGAGGGATGGCCACACCACAATCCTTACTTCTCCCTTCTCCTCCATTCTCCTCTCAGGATTTTGGGCACACACACACACACATACACACACACACACACACACACACACACACACACAGCATGAGTTTCAAGCCAGGGGGTCCAGGACTTGAACCAAGGAATGGGAGTCCAGCATCCTAACCAGTAGGCTACCTGCTGGCCTCCCTAATTTATATTTAAATACAAGTAAAACTATGACATTTATTTAACTAAAACAATAATGAAAATACTAGGTATCCTGAGTATTTATCAACTGCCTAAGAACCGAATCACAAAATAACAAATCAGGTTCACAATGCATCGGTCAAGGCTCATGGAACACTAGAAGTACCTGGGATAGTTTCTGATTAGGAGACTAAAGGAAAGGTCCTTGAATAGTTGACATTGGTAATCCATCTTAATAAGTAGATGAGGTTTGGTTATTTGGATTGGAGGGAATTTGAAGGTTATCTGGATAGTTTAAGAGAGAAAATGTTTGAGTGAATGTACAGACATAAGAAGATGAGACAATTCCTTGATGTAACTACAAAATGGGACCAAATCAGTTTTTTGGAGACCTTTAAAAGCCAGTGTGAGGAGTTAAAACTCACTTTAGATTGAAACTAAGGCTTTTAGCAATGGGAAAGAGGATGGATCCTGGGCAGTAAGTTAACAGCTGTCAGTAAAAATCTAGTTGATCAAAAATTTACTTTGATTTAAGATGGAGGCAGCAGAAGTGGGTAAAAAGTGTTTGAGTGCACCTGGAATAACTGTGTCTATGTAGAATAGGGAGCAGAGAATCATCAAACGACTGGTGAAAATTCTGATTATGTATACCAAGGCAGGTCAATTTCACCACCTATAGGTGGTTTTCTTTTGTTGTATTTGTTGTTGTTTTTTGTTTGTTTGTTTTTTACATTTTTTATTTCATTTTATCTTTTACATTCAATCACATTATTTAGTTTACAAACTGAATATTTCAACATGTGAACATTTCTCCCTAGTCCAGTTGATAAAACTATAAAAGTATCTTCGACAGATAATACCACATTTCTTTGATCCATTAATGCTTTGCCTCTCTATTTTTCTTCTAAATGTCCTTTCTCAGACTCTACTCTTTCATACATACTATATATGGTATTTACATCCATTTGCTCTGCTTTTATATCCTATAGTAAGTCAGTTTCAGTCATAAAGTGCAGACACTTGGTATATATTAAGTGAGGACATACAATGTCTCTCCTTCATAAACTTAAGGAAGTTGCCTTACAACGTCTCCACCTTAGGAATTTATTATCAGGCACACAGTGAAATGGTTTGTGTGTTATTTGATAGTAATGAAGACTTAATTTTATTTATTTATTTATTTTTTTTGGAGAGGTTTTGCTACAGGGCTTGTGCGCTCGCCAGACAGACAGAGACAGAGAGACAGAAAGCGAGAAATCACCCCCCAGGGAGGATGGCCACACCTCAATCCCTTGTCCTCCATTCTCCTCTCAGGATCTTGGGCATGCACGCATACGCACCTGGCGTGAGTTTTAAGCCACCAGGTCTGGGACGTGAACCGCGGTCGACTCCGTGGGAGTCCAGCAAAATAGCCATTACACTAACTGCTGGTCCCTATTTTTTTGGTTTTGAGGAAACATATCAGCAATACTACTGAGGGAGGTATTGAGAGACCCTAATAAAACAGTAAAAGAGAAAGAAATAATTCTAGGCCATAATGAAGTTACCCATGTAGATAGTAATAAATGATTATTTGTTTCTGATGCAGGAGTCTCCTGACTTCTCTCAGAATCCTTAAATGCAGGCAAGCTAAAATGTTAACTTGTGAACATGTAAAATAACAGTTCTTTTAATTATTACAGACACTCAAAGGTGTGTCTTTTGACTTCCTTAGATAATCCTCCACTTAAAAAGTACTAACAAAAGTACTGAGATGTAAATTTTTTTAAGAGAGAATAGCTTGTTTTTTTGTTTGTTTGTTTTTGCAATAGGGCATATGTGCTCACTGGAGAGAAAGAGAGAAAGAAAGGGAGAACTCACTCCACCTCCCACCTAGGGGATAAGACCAGGCCATAACCCCTTCTCTTCCTGTCTCCTCTTGGGATTCTGGGCACTCATGCACACCCTCCTGGCATGAGTTTTAAGCTGCCGGGTTTAGTTCTTAAACCGTGATCAACTACATGGGAGTCCAGTGATGTAACTATTACACCATCTGCTGGTCCCATGACATGTAATTTTAAAGTCTTGGTTCTTTGGGCAATATGTGGTCACAACACATGAGTCTGTGTTCTTTTTTTACTTATTTATTTATTTAGAGAGATTTTTTATGTAGGGCACATGTGCTTGCCAGAGACAAAGAAACAGTAAAAGAGCAATCACTCCCACCCTGGGGGGGGGGGTTGGATGATGGTCATGTCACAATCCCTTCGCCTCCACTGTCCTCTTGGGATTTGGGGCACACATGCACACATGCCCAGTGTGAGTTTCAAGCTGCTGGGTCCAGGATTTGAACCACAATCAACAACATGGGAATCCAGCACCTTAACCACTATACCATCTGCTGGCTCCATGTGTGTTCTTAATAAAAATAAGTGACTGGGGACATTCATTCTAATATAAGAAGAGGTGTTATATAACATAAAAACATATAAGGATAATAGTGTGTTTTATCATGGTGCATGGTTCTGCCTATGAATCTTGGAGTGATTCACAACCTAGAATTGAACCAAAAATGGGACACACTTATTTACTGTGTTAGGTTGTAGCTAGAATGAGGTTTTGAGTATATGCTGATGGAGATAAAAGAAGGAAGATACCAAAAAAAAAAAAAAAAGAAAAGAAAACAAAAAAAAAGCATGGCAATTAGAGTGAATTTGGAGGGCCTGCAGAACATGGAAGAGACTATGAACTGAAGTACAGAGTGCTTTGGGGGAAACAGTCATCATTTAAGATTTCAAATACCCCAAAAGTTATTTAGGAGATTTCATGTTTGATTTGATTAAAAACATTGTGTTTAAAACAATTATGCTGAGGAAGAAAACAATAAATCTAGCAGGATTAAGATATAGTAAGATTATAGTTGTCAAATATTAAACCTATAATCAATAATTATATATCTCATAATCTCTGCCATCAGTGAGGAGTCAACTAGCAAGGGAATCCTCCCTCAAATCTCACCTATTTGTGTACAATTAGAGAATTTTTGTCATTTTGTAATTAATTGTTTAACCTGTTTTCTAGAGCTACAATGAGATCTTCATTAGCTGGAGCAGAATCCTGTTTTTTGAATAATTACAAATTTCAGTTGATGCTATGTTGGTAGATAAATGTACAAATATGCTTGATTCTGAGTATGTTTCTTTAAAATGCTTTTGTGAGGTTTAGTTTATCCTACCTTCTCTCTCTCTCTCTCTCTCTCTCTCTCTCTTATCTCTCTCTCTCTCTCTCTCTCACACACACACACACACACACACACTCTTAGTTCATAAAAATGTAAGTATCTCTTAGGTCAGAACTCCATCAAAATCTCACTGGAAGCCACTTACTTTTATATCTGGAATGCTTGCTTGCTTTACCTTTTTAAAAATCTCATAAAATTTCTATTTTATACATTTTATACAAAATATTACCCAGCTAAATGAAACTGAAAACAAGAAGGAAAAAAACATAGAAAATATTTATAAATTCCACAATTCAGGACTCACACACCCTCAAATCTTCCCAAAAAGGCAGTGATAAGCAAAAAGAGCCCATTAAACTGGGACTCGCAAACACATTGCTGACAAAAAGAATCTGTGCACAATGAGAAAATCAATGCAACTGATTGGACATTGAAAATGATTACCAAATAGAATTACCAAGAATGTGTATTAATCCAACAGTGGCCTGAGGAAAATAAAGTAATGACAGACACAACAACCATTTTCTATAATAGAAATAACAGTAAAGAATTGAAAGAACAGAAGAAAATGGTAAAATTGGGCATTCTGTGTTAAAGGATAAAACCTCAAGAGAATTCTCAATTGATCTCAAGACAAAATTTATGAGAATAATAAAGAATAAATGGCTTAAAAGCATTTTGAACATACATAGCAGGAAAACGATCACACAAAACATGGCACTTTTTGAAAGTTTGAAAAGAGATAAGTATGAGTAGTTTACTTGTCTACAGATCAACTAAGCCTTCTAGTTTATTCTTTATTGTAGGTTTATACTTAATTATTTTACAGGGTGATGAGTGCTTAAATAGACTGAAATTTGGATAGACATTTGACTTGCTTAATTAACTGTGGCAATATTTGCATTGAAAATGTCTGTAGACCCTGTCTATGTAGCCAAGTCGGAACCTTGTATCCTTATCCTTTAGCCAGTGGCCTCTCTCTACCCTTAGTGTCTTCATCCTCAGCTTCCAGCTCACACCAGCCTACTTTATTTTCACATGGAGGATGCTCTGATGTGTTTTACTAAAACTAAACATTCATACACTTCTAGCTCACGTAGATTATCATGTATGCTTTCTACTGTATTTTAAAATTTTTACATGTCTTTAAACCTTTGAGTGAATGTATGTGTTTGCTAGGTGCAAAAAAAAAGAAATACACATGCTCCACTTCATACTGCTTGAAAGCAGCATATTTTAAATATAGAGATTCAGAAATATTGAAAGTAAAATAAAATTAAAAAGACATGTATGACATGTATTGCCAAATACCAAACTAAACATGATAATATTATAATTTATAGTTGTTATATAAATTAAACTATAAGAGAAAAAGTATTATCAAAAATAAACAGGAATATTTTAGAACAATAATCAAAAATACACAGACTAAAATATTTCTACATTTTTGTATCTGTGATATAATATGATAATATATCAAACAAAAATTGACCAAAAAAGAGAAATAAATGGAGCTATAGTGAGAATAATAATAACTTCCATCTCTTCATAACTTGTAGACAAATTAGAAAATGTATGAAAAATTTGAATAAATTACATAACATACCTTGCTTTATTTATTTATAGACACCATTGAACTCCCCTAAAAGTATAATATAGCTTTATAAGACTTTTTTCATGACAGAGAAAGAGAGAGTGAGAAAGAAAGGGAGACAAAGTTTCTGTATTTTTGTTTTTACTCTAGATTGCATGCACTATTCAGAGATAGAGAGGAAGAGAGGGAGAGAAAGAGGAAAAATGAGATACTCTCTGGGGGACATGGCCATGTCACAGTCCTTTCTCTTCCATTCTCCTCTTGGGATTTTGGACATATGCACATGCGCCCTGTGTGATTTTTTTTTTTTAATCTATTGAGTTTGGGATTTGATCTGCAGAATCAACTATATGGGATCCAGCCACCTTTACCTCCATGCCACTTGCTATCCTAGGTTTCTTTTATTTTTAATGTGTATGTTACAATGGTGAACTTTCTGAGTTAAATTAAAGCTATTAATTTATGACAACTATATGCTTTATATTTTTTAAAAGTTTTGCTTATTTATTACATGAGAGAGACAGAGAGAGCCAAAGGGAAAGAAAAGCAGGCATTCCCAACAGGGTCTTCACACCACAATCCATCCCTGGCCAAATAAACCCATTTAATGCACATGAATGCAGCCAGTGTGCACAGGAATACCTCGGCATGTGAGCCTGGTACCTTCCCATACTGCCTTGGCATCAAGGAACATTGTTTCTGCTACACTACCATGGCTGATCTGGTGAACAGAAAATATATTCAGATATGCAACTAAAATGGGGTGAAGGAAACTACAAGTCCTATATAACTTAACATTATAGCCTATAAGAGTTCAAGGCAAAGTAGTATGTACATACCTGTCTGGAGCATACATGAGAATCTTAGTTTTGTCACTAATTTGCCAATTAATCAAAAGGAGAGAGAAGCAACAACCTGCAGCTCAAACCATAAAGACATGTGGATAAACCTATATAATTACTTCCTGGTCACTTGGCATTTTAAAAAAAGATTAAAGGGAAAAAATTCTCTCCTGAATCTATTCATATTTCTTCATAGTTTCAGCAAAGGTTTGCAAAATATAATTGATTCATAGAAACAACACTCACATATCTTTACCACAAAGAGAAACAGAAATATATTATTCATTTGTAGAATATATGACTTGACAGTCCGGCAATCATAGAATTATGATGACTGGCATATTCATAAATAATAGCATGAAGCAATGTGTTACTATATCTGATTTAAAGGTAAAGTTTGATCTCTTAAGACATTGAAATGAATCAATACTACTAGAGTGATCTAACAAAATTCCATTCAAGTTTATTATTTGCATATTAAGCATCTTCTAAACTGTACTTATCAAAAATCACATTTGGTCATCATTTTCATTAAAACACAAAGTAATAAAATTGACAATCAGGAAGGCTGAAAGCGCTGGCTTCTGTATGAATAATTTGTTTTTGTGATTTTAAAGAGTGAAGATAATTACAATATATTCCCTATTTTAATACTAACTCTATATGTAAGAATTCAATTGTTAAAGTGTCTGTTAGTGAACTTCAAGATGGGTATGGAACCATTCTTGTGTTTTACATCACTAGAAAATGTGTGTATCTGCATATATGTTTAAATACAAACATGCATAAGAATTGCTGATGGATATTACATTATCATGAATTACAATTCAGCAACCACATGAGCACTGTAAAATAAGATGTATTATAATTGATTCTAAAACCACCCTCAAGTTCAAATGACCCATGATTGTTGTATTTTTGTTTGTCTTTAAATAGATATGATAGATTTTATTAGACATATTTACATATGTTTTCTTCTAAAAATCTACTCATAGAAAATATAGTAGGGACCCAGCAGTTGGTATAATGGCTATGTTGCTGGACTCCCACATAGTCGACTGCTGTTCGCGTCCCGAACCCAGTGGCTTAAAACTCACACCGGGTGCATGTGCGTGTGTGCTCAAGATCCCAAGAGGAGAATGGAGGAGAAGGGAACGTGGTGTGGCCATCTCCTCTGGGGGGTGATTTCTCGCTTTCTCGCTCTATGTCTCCTGCTGTCTGTCTGGCGAGCGCACACGCCCTATAGCGAAAACCTCTCCAAAAAAAAAAAAAAATATATATATATATATAGTAAAATATTTTTCAGTAGTTAAGATTTAAGAGTAAAATATATTCTACAACTTCAAGAACAATATTAACAGGAATAGCTTGTTAGAAGAGACTGGAATATTCCATAATATCATAAAACCATTTTTACAGTTTGCTAAAATAAACACAAGCAATCATCCACACTATATGAAGGGTTTTATGTAAATGACCCATAACTGAATAGTTTCTGAAACTAAATATTTGAGTGTTGATTGATAATTTTGAATTTTACCTTCATTACTTTTCTTTTCTTTTGTTCCTTCTGTTTTAATTTTTAATTGGCCAGAGAACATGTATGCTTGACTGAGAGACAGATAGGGAAGGACGGGGAGAAAGCAAACCCCTCTCTCCCTCTATGGAGTATGGCCATGCTACAATTTTTTCTCCTCCATTTTCTGTTCTGCTGGGATTTGGAACATCTACATACAGTTATTTTCTGTGTTTTTTCAAGCTGCTGGGGGCAGGATTCAAACTGCATGATTGGTCATATGGGATCTAGCTTCTTGAACCACTAGGACACAGGGCTGTCTCTTTTATCACACTTTCTAATTGAGTATGTCAAGAGCAGGAAAGACAGTACCTGAAATTCTTTAGCCACTTTCTACTATTTCAATGTCTATGTCATGACATAAAAGAGGACTTCAAAAAGTATATGGAAAAATAAAATTAAAGTACAAGTTTATTTTGGTGTGAAAACTTTTGAAATCTATACATAGTTTTTTCATAATATGCATTTTTTCATAAGCATTTTGAAGGCCCCTCATGTTATTATGAACTATACAAGTTAAGATTTTTTCTGCGATAGTTCTCCATTGCCAACAAGTCCAGGAACTCTGTGGCCTTAGCATGAACAGTTTTCTCATTCACAAGTGTGTGGTGCAGTTAGACATGACTGATCTTGAGTTCAAGATTGCTTGATTTGTCTCTCATTCTGGAGCATGAGCTGGAGGAAAGTGGCTCCTGGGGTCTGCTCTTCTGATTGTGAATGCAGATGTGCAATAAAGCTGACAGAAACGAATAATGCTTCGAAAGTTTCCTCTAGGATGTGTTCACTTTCACCCCTAGTACATTGACCCAAACAATCTCATGGGCGAGCTTCACATCAATAGGATGATATGTTTCCCACCTGCAGTGTAAGAAATCACACTCTATCATCATGTCATATACAAATTCATACCTATGGTTTGGTGGAGATGGACTGTTCAATGTATTTAAATACAGCTGTGATTCAGTGGGTAAATAGGTATATAAACCTGCAAAATAAAAATGCAATTTTGCACCAGCTACATTATAGGCAGAGATGTATACTTTCTTCTAACTGCTGGCTTCCAATTAAAGAAGGTTTTGTTAAAATCTAACTTTATTGATGCTGGCTGGCAATTGAGCTGTATGTAGTGGAATTGCTAATTTTTCTCAAACAGAAAGAACTACAATAATTGTGTGGTCTTCTGAGACGACTTCAAAAAGTTTGAGGAAAATGAAATTAAAGTAAAAATGTATTTTTGTACAAAAAAAATTTCAGTCCAATTTCAGTCCATGCAGTTTTTCATGATACATATTGTCCATAGACTTTTTGAAGACCTGCTTCGTCTGTTCTATAATTTGTAATTGGGAAAACAGACCGTCAGGAGTGCTGTTTTCATTATTTGGGAAAAAAAACACTTCAGGTTCATCTTGGAGAGATTACAAGAAAAATAATCAGCAGGAGATTCCATTTTTCTCCAGCAAAAAGCAACTTGGAGAAGAGAAGATTTCCTCCCTATCTCTTAGGAAGATTTGAGATTTGGAGGCTAGATTATTTTGTCTCCTTCTGATAAAATTTTTAGCTCAATATATAATATTCACCTATTAAAACATGTCTCTGAACTTAAGGTAAAGTTTAGAATTAGAAGCTAGAAAATAATTTTGATAAATATAGCCGAATTTACTACTTTTTTCTAAAAGGTATTCACTTAAATTTAAAACTCAGATTTAAAAGCATTGTGCATGTATGTCTCTTGCAATATTTGGATATACTTACATTAGAAGAATATCTGTGGCTTAGCTAAAAATCTAATTTAGCTGTTCATCCTTTCTTATATCTGGCAATCCTACCAAGCTGAACCAAAGTACTGCTCCAAGGCCACTTGTCTTCTAGCATCTACAGTGCCTTCTTGGTGTTAGGAAGATTCCATCTTCATCTTTTCTCTACTTTCTCCTGCTCTGTTTTATCTTTTAACAATGATATATTTTATCTATATTCTGTCCTCTGCCCTCTTCTCACTCTTTCACTATGGCATTTTGAAACTGTGTTCCATTCCTATGTTGAAGTTTATATCAATATGCTGATAGTCTTGAATGTCAAAGGTCTAGCACATTGCTTAATATATAATACCCAAACCCTCTGCACATCACTCAAGGACCCTGAAGGTGAGTACCCTCAACTCTCTTTGTGATTCCTTCCCACCCACCACAAAACCTCTAAATTAGCTGTGCTGTTTCTTGAGCAGAACCTAAGGAATACTTTCATCAATATTAGCACACATAATAGACATTCGATCAAAACCAGTAAGGACCTACTTACAAAACAATGATTAAGTATTCAATTAAAAAATGGAAAAAATACAATTTTGCTTTCTTTGATATATCACATGTAATTCTTCTTTACTGTTTATAGAAATGGTGAATTGATACATTTATGTACCGATAGAGATACTATTCACATGGAGCTGAATCAGATTTTAGCCTATGTAACATTTTCACTTATTCATGCTGTGAATGACTTTACTATTGGACCATGAAGGCTCCACATTCACTTGGTGAGTTCAGATCTGAACTGAATCTCTATTTCCCAGAGAAGGTGTTTACTAAATATTTACTCTATATAAGGCTCATATGCTAGAGACAATTTGTAAATAAGGAACTGACCACTGCCTGAAGTTTTATGATTTTAGTTTTAGGTATTTCTGTACAGTCACATTATTGAAATTCACTCTTAAGAATACATTTATGAAATTGTCAAACATAACTTAGGCAATTAATAATTTAAGAATTTAAGAGAAACTCTGACTAAAGATAAAATCTAGGAAATGTCTCCTATACATAGATAATTTGTGAGAAAAAAATCACTAAACTGTGCTAAATAATATTAATAACCAAAGGGTTTTATTTGCACATAATCTTGGCAATTAATGTCAAAACTGAAAGTTAATAATTATGTTTGAATTTTGTAATGACACATATCATTTATTTTCTATAAAAATCTCAATCTCAATATTTTTAGAACATCAATTTGCACCTGGTATTAATAACACCTGGCGTAAAAGCAAAAGAAATTTTATCCTTGAATTTAAACACATGTACACACAATCCCTGTGTATAAAACTTCTCTTTCTCAGAACTGAAAGAGAAAGTGAGGTAAGCTGATTTTCTCTCTGGGTTAACTAGACAATTAATATTGTTTCAAAGCTGGTTGGAAACATTTATAAAATAAACCAATATTAATTTAACTAATACATA
This sequence comes from Tupaia belangeri chinensis, assembly GCF_000334495.1. Classification (NCBI taxonomy): domain Eukaryota; kingdom Metazoa; phylum Chordata; class Mammalia; order Scandentia; family Tupaiidae; genus Tupaia; species Tupaia belangeri. The sequence continues at coordinate 1,143,448 of NW_006159832.1, read as the reverse complement.
TTTTTCTAATATTTAATCACTTATTTTCTGTTGATTGACTCAAACCAATCCAGAATCTGTAAGTTGATGAAAGGATCTTTGTATAACTTTTTATTTTTCTGTTTGGCTCATTTCTATAATAACCCAAGGAAAGCAATGCCATCCAAAGTTAGTAGAACTTAATGGGTTTCATTACACTGACATCGATTTTTAAAATTCAAAATCCCATCTGTTTGTATTCTTGAAAACTGTAGGTTTATAGATAAACTAAGGTTCAGCTAATTTTGCATATCTTATCTGGGCAGACCATACTTAGTTTACTAACCAGAAACAAAGAATCTGATCCTTGAAGAACATTGGTGTGAATATTTTTATTTACTAATATTGCAAATAGTACTTATATTTTAATATTTATTTATTTTAAATAAGAACTAGTTTTTTCCCAGTTCTAAATGCTAATTTTCATGTGATAGTTATCATTAGTTAGATATTAAGAAAAATATGCTCTCTCAAACATAGAAATATGCTTTCTCTGCCCAGCTTAGGCTGCAGGAGGAGGGTATCCTTCAACCTCAAGCCCTCCAACCCCGATTCTGCCTATGCAGAGTTAGAAGATCAGAGAATAATCAGGGCCACTCAGTTTTTGTTCCTCATCATAACCCCCCGTCCCCTGGACTAGCCTAGGATGTGAAAGGAGAGGATCCTTCAGCTTCAAAATCCTCATCCCTGATCCTGCTCCTTCTGAGCTAGAAGTTCAGCCCCCAGACAAATAGGGACTAAAAGCGTTTAGGTATGTAGGAGTTGGACATCTGAACAGTGTGTGACTCTGGAAGAATCCTCTTCCCACACTAAACCCACCAGAAAGATCCAAAAGAAAGAGACCCCTCTCTGTAAACCTAAACCCAAGACTCCTACTGTGGATTCCACACTGCCACCCACAGTACAAATAGGAAACTGACACAGTTAATTTGCAATGAAGGGAAGCACATTAGCGCACAGATATAGAAACCTGCTTTGAAGAATTAGCAAGAAATGGATACATCATCAGACGACTAAAAATCACAGCAGAGTCTCAAAAACTATGAGACACCAAGGAAGTACTTCCCTTCCAAAGAAACACAATAACTCCTCCAAAAATGGCTAAAATATAAGAAATCATGAAAATGTCGGTAAAATAATTCAGAATATTTATTGTAATTAAACTGAATTAGATGCAAAGGGGGAAAAAAAGACAACTAAGCCCAGATTAAACTCTTTCTATGACTTGCATATTCATGCTTACTGTAGCATTGTTTGCAATTGCTAGTACATGGAATCAACCCTAGTGTCCAAAAACTGATGACTTGGTTGAAAAGCTATGGTACATAAATGCTATGGGATAGTACTCAGCCATAAGAAACAGTGAGACCCTATCATTTGTTTCAAAGTGGATGAATACAGACGATTTAAAGTTGAACTGAAGTGAGCCACACTTTGAAAGAGACACATTGTATATCCCCAGTTAATATGTACCAAATGTCTGCACTCTATCACAGAAATGGAAATATTGGAAGATCTGATAATAGAGGGAATAGCAAAGATTATAAGTAGAGGGCTGGGAGGTAGGTACAGTGGTAGCAGAGAGTGAAGAGGAGGAACAAAGGAAAGGAACATTTCATAGACAGAAGAATAAAAAGTTCTCTGTTGCAGGGAAAAAGAACAGGCTCTGTAATATTCACTTTGCAGGGCTGGCAGGTGGCATGGTGGTTGAGGTTGCTGGACTCCTACATGGCCCAACCATTGTTCAAGTACCAGACCTGACAGCTTGCTTTCTCACTTTCCCTCTCTCTCTGTCCATCTCTGGTCAAATTAAAAACAAACAAACAAATAAATGAATGAATAAATAAATAAATTTAAATAAAATAATTCTTTAAAAATTTACTTTAAAATATGTAAATTAATTAATTTTAAAAAGAAAAATATGCTTTCTCACTTTCTCATCAACATGTTTCAGAATTTGTTTAATCAGAGTGGCCAGGCTCACATAGTCTATGCACTGTGCAGTGGAAAATGGTAAAATCTGTTTTTTTTAGAGGTTTCTTTGCCTTAGGGCAATGCACTTGTAGAGAGACAGAGAGAGACAGAGACAGTGAGAAGGAAAGTGAGAAATCATCTCCCAGTGAGAATGGGCACACCACAATCCCTTTTTCTTCATCTCCCAGGATCTTAGGCACACACGCACTTGTGCCCTACATGAATTTCAAGCCACTGGCTAGGAGTCGAACCTGTCAGTGGTGTGGGAGTCCAGTGACATAATTGACTTGCCATCTGCTGGTCCCTAATGGTCAAATCTTTAATATCTGCAGTCAGCATTGTGGCACAGTGATAATGCACTGCTCAGGACATAGTGCACCAAAAAGGCCCCCCTGGGTTCAAATCCCTGGCCTGGTACACCAGGAATATATATGCTAGACATGTGTAAGTGCCCACGGTCTAACTGCTTGGGGGACTGGAGAAAGTGGATCACCATGAGACCAGATCCTGTGGAGGGCACTCCTCTCTTTCTTTTGCACTCTCTCATAAATAAATAAATAAATAAATAAATAAACAAACACACACATAATTCCTAATCCTAAATCTAACTCTTGGTGTTCTCCCAAAGAACTTTCTTTTTGACGTGTCTCTTCAAGAGAAACAACCATTCCAAAGTCTGTGCTTCTCCTTTCCTAAGACTATACAGGACACTATCTTTAGAAATAAAGTATTTCCTAATGGCACCAACTCATCAGTTGGGGAGCACTTAGGAAGCTGTTTGTATCACTCAAGTGTCCTGCTTCATCATCACTTCCCATTATAATTAGACTCACAAAGATAGTTCTAAAAAATATGGAGCTATTATATTCAAATGGGATATTAAAAATGTAGCTAAGGCAAAATGGCCTAACAGCAGATAAACAAATAAGAAACATATAAGAAAGAAAGTGTCTTATGCTTGTATGTTCAGGACCGAGGAAAAACCTGCATCAGTAACTTCTATTTATTTTATTTTTATTTACATATTTTGGAGAGGTTTTTTTCTTTTTCTTTTGGAGAGGTTTTCACTACAGGGTGCGTGCGCTCGCCAGAAAGACAGAGAGAGACAGATAGAAAGCGAGAAATCACCGGGGGTGGGGGGATGGCCACACTGCAATCCCTTCTCCTCCTTTCTCCTCTCGGGATCTTGGGCACGCACGCACACGCGCCTGGCATGAGTTTAAGCCTCCAGGTCCAGGACTCGAACTGCGGTCAGCTACACGGGAGTTCAGCGACATAGCCATTACGCTAACTGCTGGTCCTGAGAGGTTTTTTCTATAGGGCATGTGCACTCACCAGAAAGACACAGAGAGACAGAAAGGCAGAAAGCAAGAAATCCACACCCCAGTGGGGATGAACAGACCACAATCCCTTCTCTTCCGTCTCCTCTCAGGATCTTGGGCACAAATGCACACACCCAGCAAGAGTTTAAGCCACCAGGTCCAGGACTTGAATTGTAGTCGACTACATGGGAGTCCAGTGACGTAGCCATTTTCTTAAAATTTAAAGCTAAGGAACTGAGACTCAAAGAAACCAACCACACACACACACACATACACACACACACACACATATTATTTTAAAATCACTAACCTAGAAAATGATGGGTGAGCAGGTTTTCAATCCAGATCTTTTTGCTTTGAGAAGCTGCATTCTTTCCATATGACACTACACTTTAATCATTACATAGATAAATGTATTTTAATAATTAATTTAACAATTTTTCAAAGCCTCTTTGTATATCTCAATATCCTTTCCAATTCATAAACAGTGAAAACATCAAATTATTAAGAAAAGTTGTGTATTAATCAAATATTTGAAGCCCTTACCCTTGGACTATATATTTATGTCAGTATAGACATCCCTATTATACCAACTCCATGTTACTACAATTGATTTCTAATTTCTACATTAGTAATAAATATAAAAATAAAGGTACTGAATTCATTCCCAGCACTAGACAATAATGAGAGTCCAATCATAAAAATGAAAGAAAATGTATGAATTCTAAAATTACTGTCATCTAAGCATAATATTGTAAAATCTTTGAATTCTTTCTTTTCTTTAAGAAAGATTTTTGTTATAAGGCATGTGTGCTCACTGAAGAGACAGAGACAGAGAGACAGAAAGTAAGATATCACACACACACACCCCCAGGAGGGATGGCCAACCTACAATCCCTTCTCCATTCTCCTCTCAGGATTTTGGGTGTGCCTGAACACACACCAAGTGTGAGTTTTAATCCACTGGGTCCAGGACTCGAACTACAGTCGACTACATGAGAGTCCAGCAAAGTAGCCATTATGCCATCTGCTGCTCCCATAAAATCTTTGATTTTGAAACATCAAGAGATATAAAAAGCTTTGAGGTTCACAGAAGGTTTTAGATCTATTGTGGGCGGCAAAAAAGAATATAGATGAAAGGTAACTGTTAAGCAATTCATTTAAAGCTTTACTTTTATCTGAATATTTTTTTAATTTTAACATGATTGAGATCAAAATTTCATCTATTAAATAGTCCCACCTTGTGCAGCATAATACATGGCTTAACTAGTCAGAAGAAATGGAAAAATATGCTTTGAAAGATTTAGAAGATAAAATATAAGGACAGACTGGAACTCTTTTAAGAAAAATTTGGAGTAATGAACTGTTTCAGATTAGTAAAGACCATCTGAATAAAACAATTTGAAGATATTTTGGAGAAACAAAGTGAGTGAATTAACAAATAATGAAATACACAGTGGTATGTAGATTAAGATAAACCTAGAACATAGCAATAACTTGTTCATTTCTTTGTTTTGTTACACTACTCAAGCTACTTCCTTGTCTCAATTTTCTATTTGAAAAATGGGAGATTAATTTACATAAATTTAAAAATTTCTTGTATCTAGAAAAATAGTGTCAGTACAGGTCAGCTATGTGTTCTGGTGGGTAAGGCAGCTGGATCCCACTTGGCTAATCTCATAACCCAGACCCGGTGACCTAAGAAACACACTGGGTGCATGTACATGAAAACTTAAAATCTAAAGTCTTGAAAGTGGGAAGGAATGGAGGTGAAAGGATTATGGTGTGAGTATGCCCTGTTGGGGGGAGGGATGCTTTGTCATATCTCTTTATCTCTCTGTATCTCTGCCTCTCTCTGGTGAGTACTATGCCCTCTAGCAAAACAAAGTAAACCAACAGACATGTCAGTAAAACATAGAATAAATAATAGCCACATAAATGTCAGAATTCTAATAGTTAAAGCAGGTAATGTAGAATGCCAATTTATCTTACTGACAACCTAGAATTTTGGTGGGAAGAACCAACACAGAGAAAAAGAGATTCCAATAAAGAGATAAATAGCTTCTTCTCAGATATGTAGACTAGTGGAGAGAATGGATTGATTTGTTCTGGCATGATGTGTGAGTTAACAATTTTAATGGAAATAACATGAGAGATGTATGGAACAATAAAAGAACATTATTAGAAGAACCATACACATAATAGTTATACTAAAAGTCAGACTGGAGACCATTTGTTTGTAAAAGAGCTAACAGAAATAATTCAGAATAAAAAATACAAAATTAAATAAATCGTGTAGCAATCAGAGAGGGCTGTATGTCCTTCTCCCACCTAGAACAGTGAATTTATTGTTCAATCCACTTAAATATTTGAACAATTATACTCAGTTACAGGCATGCATTACTTGATGACAGTGATAAATTCTGAGAAATGCATCATGATATGATTTTTGTCATTGCTGCGAAATCATAGAGTATTCTTACATAAACCTAGATGGTATGATAAAATTTTTAAAGGTGTTTGGACATAGAGGCAGGCAAATCCCCAGGGACAAGTTTTATGGACTTCAATCTACAGAGGTCTGAGAGATGATTACAGGGACTTGTGTCCCAGGAAAATCTATACCCATCTTGCTCTTATTTCCCCAAGAGTAAGATTAATATAAGACTAATCATTCTGGAATAGGGAACAATGATGTAAACCAAAAGGCCATTGTGAGACTGTTCACCACGTAGCCTATGCTCTTATCCAAATTTTTTGATCCTGAGTCATTACATTAGCAATAAGAGAAAGAGTATAGTTAAAATGATAATGCATATAAAATACCTACAAAGCATAGTACCTGATGTATAGTATTGATAAAAGCTAAATAGTAATAATAATGTCCAAAAATATTAATGTTATTAATATTAAACAAGGTAAGTGGCTAAAATATTGTAAAACTTGAATTTCAAAAAGAAATAAAGGGATAGCTATTAAAATTGTAACAAAATTTCTTTTTTTCTTTTTTTTGAGAGGTTTTTGCCTTAGGGTGTGTGTGCTTGCTGGAGAGAGAGATAGACCCAGTGATAGGAAAAGTGAGAAATCACCCTGCAGAGGGGAGGGCTATGCCACAATCCTTTCTCCTCCATTCTCTTCTTAGGATCTTAGGCATGCATTCTCATGTGCCTGGCGTGATATTCAAGACACCAGGTCTGGGACTTGAACTGTAGTTAGCCATGTCGGAGTTGAGCAACATAACCACTACACTATCTGAAGTCCCATAGTTGAAACGAAATGTCTAGCTAGACATGAGAATTATAAAAACAAGTCTGAGGACTATTCAGTATCTATGTAAACAGATACATTTTCAAGTACAGACTTCTTTTCTCTGACCACAATGCTCAAGGCAGAATCCTAAGAGGCTTTCCATTCTAGAGCATTTGTTTTGTACCTGTAGACTTTCCAACATCAAACTTCTCTAGTTCTATGAGCCATGCGTCACTCAGTGGATAAGTGTGTATGTACTCGAAGCTGTCTCTGTCTCAGCAGCACTCCCTGCTTCCTGCGGAAGTGATAGTATTAATAGTTTACCAGTCACTGGGCTAAATGTTAGGAAAACAAAATCTCATGGGAGACAGTACCACCTTACACATAATACTCATGCTTCTAAAATCTAGACTACTGCTTGCATCCAAATCCTGCCTGGAACGTTTACTAGAGGGGAGATCTTGAGCAAGTTACTTTATCCCTCTATTCCCTACTCTTGCTTTCTTGAAAAATGGAGATGATTTTTATGACAATACTTCTCTTACAAAGTGTCAATGAATATGAAGTATGGCAAGGTAGGTAGGTAAGCTACCTAACACTATGACTGCTGCATAGTAAGCAAGCATTTATTTCATGTCAGTCATGCTTATTTGGAAGCCAAACAGTTCCAGTATTTTTCTGGAGAGAAATTACTCCATGTATTTACTTAAGATACTATGGCAAGAAAAAGTGTGTAAAGTTAAGGAGAGGGGACAAAGTTGTAGTAGAAGGAGCAGGCTGAGGCTCATAAGAGATGGACACACTAAGTCAGGAAAGGACATTGTGGTCTATTTTGTTCCATCTTCAGGGGAACTTCACCAAATCATGGAAAGAAAATGACAGTAAATTATCACATGTGTAGGAGTGTATGTGTGTCTGTGCATCAGTTGTTTATATCTGTGTGTGTGTGTGTGTGTATGTGTGTGTGTAGTAAAGAAAATGAATAGATGGTAACATAAAGTATTGAGATTTACTGGTAGAATCTTATCCATTGCATGTAGTCCCTAGAAAAAAAGAATCTGAACTCAGCAATGACAGGACTTTAAGAAATCTGGACAGTTTATAATTGCAAATATCCACTTTAAAAAATGTCCATTCTCCTACAAGTAGAGTTAATATTTTTGTATATTTCTTTTTCAGGTATGTAATCATTTTTCACTTGTTACTTATTTTTAAACACTCAAGTTAAAATGGATTTCAAGGACACTATATATTGCCAATAACAGTCCTGTTGAACTGTTTTATGGGACAATAATCTGGCAACCCAGTGGTGAAAACCAGCCATCAACATCTCAGTTAATACACTAGGGAGGTGTGTTATTGCTTCATAAAACATCTCAGCAGTGTTATTATGACTAAATGCAGGGCAAAGCTCTTTGATATTTCAATTGTGACTTACTTAAAAAAAGAAAAAGACAAAGAAAAAAACTATGTGTATAAACAGTATCTAATTACATGCCCAGGACATGTGTGCTTTTTTCCTCTAACAATTTTAAAATACTAAAATCCCAAATAGAGCTGTGGTTTATGCCTTCAGTAAAGGTAATTAAGTTGTAAATGCTGATCTTGCTAATGCTAATGAACGGTTTACTGGAAATAAATTGTGCCTAACAGCGTTCAGAATGCAATTCACATAATCAGAAATGACTGGTAAATTAGCACCAGTCAAAGTTATAAGCATACAGTAAAGACCGGCAAGTGAAAAAAAAAAAAAGAAATCCCTTATTGAATTCATGCATATATGAAAAGATCAAATCTTAAAATCTCAAGTGCTACAAGTGTAAGAAATCACTTCTGCCCTGCTTTCATATAAACTATGCAATTTTATTAAGTCTCTTGACAATGAGTCCTGATAAAAGAATGTTCTTTTTAAAGTCTAATCTGAATCCCCTCTGTTGCAATTTAAGCCAATCTCTCTGCTTTGCAGTTTCTCTACAGAAATGAACTTCAGTTCTGTCTGTCTCTCAATACAAGGCCATTCTCTAACCTAAAGCATCCCTAACTTCACTCAGTTTTCTATATGAATAATATAGAAGATAGAATCATAGCATATATAGTTCACAATATAGAAAAGGTAGATTGAAACAATTTCCACAAACTTTTGTTTTCTGCTACTCTGTTTTATTACTGTTGCATAATTTACAGAATTTTAAAAATAGCTTGCTTTAGGACTAGCAGATGGAGTAAATGGTTACATTGCTGGACTCTCACATAGTCAACCACAGTTCAAATCCTGGACTTGGTGGCTTAAAACTCATGCCAGGAACATGTGTGTGCATGCCCCAAATCCCTAGAGAAGAATGGGGGAGAAGAGATTTCAGCATAACCATCCCTCCTGGGAGGCGATTTCTTACTTTCTGTCTCTCTGTCTCCATCTCTCCAGTGAGTTCATGTGCCCTATAGCAAAACTCTCTTTAAAATAAATAAGGGGACCAGCAGTTAGCGTAATGGCTATGTCCCTGGACTCCCATGTAGTCGACCGCGGTTCACGTCCCAGACCCGGTGGCTTAGAACTCACGCCGGGCACGTGTGCGTGCGTGCCCAAGATCCCAAGAGGAGATCAGAGGAAAAGGGATTGTGCGTGGCCAACCCCCCTGGGGGGGGTGATTTCTCGCTTTCTGTCTCTCTGTCTGTCTGGCGAGTGCACATGCCCTATAGCAAAAACCACTCCAATAAATAAATAAATAAATAAACAATTTGCTTCTAGACCAGCTCATGAACTGGTAGTTACGTAAGCTAGTTCTTACTATAGCTGACTGCAGTTCTAGTCCCAGATCTCGGAGTCTCTTCCAAGAGAGAGGTAAACAGAGAGACACAGAGAGAGAGAGAGAGACTGATACCCCAGCAGGGTCTCCACACCTTGATCCAACCCTAGGTCTAGCCAACCCAAATCATAGGCACACACACGTGTACATGGTATGCTCAGAAAGATCCCAAGAGAGGAATGCTAGATCTTTCCCATGTAGGTCCAGTTCACCACCGCTGTGCTACCACACAACCCATTCTCTTTAATCTAAAGATTTTATCAATTTTACAGCCCCTTCTCACAAAGCACATATTTGGACTGTCTCAAAATATGTCAACTTACATCCATAACCATTTTTTATAGAGGAGTGGAGAGAAGTGCACCCGAGTGTGTGTATGAAGATAGAAAGGCAGCAAAAGAGAAAACAAAGATAGTCCCACTTTTCTTGGGAAATAGGTGATATTTTCATATTGATACTGAGAATTTCTGAAATTAATTTCAGTGCCTTAATAATATATCTGTTTTTCAGTATTTGGAAACTCCTAACATCAGGAATTAATCATTTCACCTTTTTTTCTTTTTCTTTTCGGAGAGGTTTTTTCGCTATAGGGTGCATGCGTTCGCCAGACAGAGAGAGAGAGACATACAGACAGAAAGCGAGAAATCACCCCCCGGGAGGATGGTCACACCGCAATCCCTTCTCCTCCCTTCTCCTCTCGGGATCTTGGGCATGCACGCACACGCGCCTGGCGTGAGTTTTAAGCCACCGGGTCCGGGACGCGAACAGCTGTCGACTACGTGGGAGTCCAGCGACATAGCCATTACGCTAACTGCTGGTTCCCAATCATTTCACCTTTTAAAACATATTATAATAAAGACAACAGTTGGCAAGATAAATTTACCAATTTGTTTCATTCATTCTCTCATAGTCAGGAAAGTGTATTGAGTGCCTACTATGTACAAAATGATGCTGTGGTAATTAAGTTAAAGTGGTAATCTTTGGACTAGTATTTCTGGCTACTATTATTCATTGTTAGGATTATATGTATTCTAATGCTTTGTTATGTGTGAGTGTGTGTGTATATTGCAGCTGTATTGAATTACAACTTACGCACCATAAAATTCACCTGCTTTAAGTATAAAATTCAATTATTTTTCAATCAATTTATTTATTTTATTTTATTTTTATTATCATCATAATCTTCTTTATATTACATTGGATTACATATAACTTTACAGTGTATTACATTGCTTTTTCAAAAGGGAATGCCATGCATGTCAGTCAATACAGAGACATTAATCTCCCCGCTTCAACATTCAGTATATTTTCTATGACTTTCCCAATTATTAATATTAATATTCTAATTATTTTTTAGAACAGTCAATCACTTTTTCTCATTTTGCTTGTAAAAAGACTTTACCCATCATGAAATACTTCTCAGACCAATCCAGTTGAGAATACTATACATGACATCATCAACGGGAAATAAGCCATATCTGCTTCTCACTAATGTCCTGACTGTCCATTGTTCTCTTGCTATTTTACTCTATCCTCTTCTCTTCACCTCCCCCATTCCACACTGTCCTATTCTCGTTATGTACCTTCACTGCTTTTATGTCCTCCAATTTTTTGCTCTCTACCAAAGTGCACATAGTCGGTATATATTGAGTGGATACATACAATATCTTTCTTTCATAGCCTGGCTTACTTCACTCAGCAATAGGTCCTCCAAATCTGACCACTTTCTATCAAATGCCAGGGTCTTGTTATTTTTTATGGCTGAGTAGTATTCCATAGAGTGTATATACCACACTTTTCCAATCCATTCATCAGTTTGTGGACATTTAGGTTGGTTCCATGTCTTGGCAATTGTAAATAATGCTGCAATAAACAATGATGTGCAAGCACTTTTCTGACTGAGCATTCTCCTGTCTTTTGGGTAAATACCCAGAAGTGGGATTGCTGGATCAAATGGTAGTTCTATTTGTAGATCTTTGAGGAACCTCCATATTGTTCTCCACAGTGGTTGAACTAGTTTACATTCCCACCAACAGTGTAGGAGGGTTCCCTTTTCACCACATCCCCGCCAACACTTATCACTTTTTATATTCTTAATCTTTGCCATTCTGACAGGGGTTAGGTGGTATCTCATTGTGGTTTTTATCTGCATCTCCCTTATGATGAGGGATGTTGAGCATTTCCTCATATGCTTTTTGGCTGTTCGTATGTCTTCCTTAGAGAGACTTTTGTTCAGCTCACTTTCCCATCTTTTAATCGGGTTAATCATTTTTTTTCGCATAAGGCACTTGAGTTCCCTATGTATTCTCGTTATCAGTCCCTTGTCTGAGGCATATTTAACAAAAATATTTTCCCATTCTGAGGGTTGTCGGTTCACACTTGTTACTGTGTCCTTTGCTGTGCAGAAACTTCTTAGTCTAATATAGTCCCACTTGTCTATTTTAGGGATTATTGCCTGTGCTTTGGGAGTCTTATTTAAGAAGTCTTTGCCTACTCCAATGTCTCCCAGAGTTTCCCCAGCATTTTCCACAAGTAGTTTTATTGTCTGAGGTCTTAGGTTCAGATCTTTGATCCATTTTGAGTTGACTGTTGTTAATGGTGAAAGATGGGGGTTCAGTTTCATCTTTCTGCAGGTGGATACCCAGTTTTTCCAGCACCATTTACTAAAGAGGTTTTCCTTTTCCCAATGGATTGACTGATATCCTTTGTCAAAGATCAGTTGGCTATAAGCTTTGGGAGTTATTTCTGGGGTCTCTATTCTCTTCCATTGGTCCACATGTCTGTTTTTATGCCAATACCATGCTGTTTTGATGACCACAGCTTTATAGTATATCTTGGGATCAGGGAGTGATATGCCTCCTACTCCATTCTTCTTACGCAGGATTGCTTTTGCAATACGAGGTCTTTTATGGTTCCAGACAAATTCTATAATTGTCTTTTCTAGATCTCTGAAGAATATCTCTGGTATTTTGATTGGAATTGCATTAAACATGTAGATTAATTTGGGTAGAATTGCCATTTTGATTATGTTAATTCTACCAATCCAGGAGCATGGGATGTCCTTCCACTTTTTTATGTCACTTTCAATGTCTTTTTTAAGATTCTCGTAGTTTTCTTTATAAAGGTCTTTGACTTTCTTAGTTAGGTTTATCCCTAGATATCTTATACATCTTGTGGCTACGGTGAAAGGGATTCCTTTCTTCAGCTCTGCTTCATTCAACTTGTTGTTCATAAATAGAAATGCTATAGATTTTTGGATATTGATTTTGTATCCTGCCACCTTACTGTATTCACTTATTACTTCAAGCAGTTTTTTCATGGATACCTTTGGGTCTTCTAAGTATACCATCATGTCATCTGCAAATAAAGATATTTTCAACTCTTCTTTGCCTATTCGAATGCCTTTAATACTGTTCTCTTCTCTGATTGCAATAGCTAAGACTTCCAGTACTATATTAAAGAGCAGTGGAGAAAGTGGGCAGCCTTGCCTAGTACCTGTTTTCAGAGGAAAAGCTTTCAGCTTTTCCCCATTCAGTATAATATTAGCTGTAGGTTTTTCATAGATTGCTTTTATTGTGTTCAGAAATGACCCTTCTATACCAATCTTACTGAGAGTCTTAATCATAAAAGGATGTTGTATTTTATCAAACGCTTTCTCCGCATCAATTGAGATGATCATATGGTTTTTATCTTTCTTTCTGTTAATGTGGTGTATTACATTTATGGTCTTGCGTATATTGAACCACCCTTGCATCCCTGGTATAAAGCCTACCTGGTCGTGATGAATGATCTTTGTTATATGTTGTTGGATACGATTTGCGAGTATCTTGTTGAGAATTTTCGCATCTATATTCATCAATGATATTGGTCTGTAGTTTTCCTTTTTTGTCATATCCTTATCTGTTTTGGGGATGAGGATGATGGAGGCTTCATAAAATGAATTTGGAAGGTTTCCTTCCTTTTGAATCTTTAGAAATAATTTTAGTAAGATAGGGGTTAATTCTTCCTTGAAAGTTTTGTAGAATTCACAAGTGAAGCCATCTGGGCCTGGGCTTTTCTTTGTTGGGAGATTATTAATTACTGATTCAATCTCCTGGCTTGTTATAGGTCTATTCAGATTCTCTATGTCTTCCTGATCCAATCTTGGTAGTTTATATGCATCCAGGAATTTGTCCATCTCCTCCAGGTTATCTTGTTTGTTGGCGTAAAGTCGCTCATAGTATCCTCTAATGATATTATGTATTTCTGCTATGTCCGTGGTAATATTGCCTGTTTCATCACATATTTGATTAATCTGGTTTCTTTCTTTCTTCTTCTTGATCAGTCTAGCCAATGGAGTATCAATCTTGTTGATCTTTTCAAAGAACCAGCTTTTGCTTTCATTTATTTTCTGTATGGTTCGTTTATTTTCTATTTCATTTATTTCTGCTCGAACCTTTATTATTTCTTTTCGCCTGGCATTTTGGGGGTTCGTTTGTTGTTGTTTTTCCAGTTCTCTGAGGCATGATGATAAGTTATCTACTTGCCATCTTTCCATCCTTTTCTTATGTGCACTAATTGCTATGAATTTCCCTCTTATGACTGCTTTTGCTGTGTCCCATAGGTTCTGGACACTTGTGTCCTCATTATCATTTGTTTCCATAAATTTGTTTATTTCAGCCTTAATTTCTTCAGTAGTGAAGAAGTCATTCAGAAGTAGGTTGTTCAGTTTCCATGTGTTCGTGTGTTTTCGGGGTTGTTTCTTGAAATTAATCTTGAGTTTAATTCCATCATGGTCAGAGAAGATGCTGGGTACAGTTTCTATGCCTTTGAATCTGTAAAGGCTTGATTTGTGTCCTAATATATGATCTATCTTTGAAAAGGTTCCATGTCGGGGTGAGAAAAATGTATATGTTGTGGATGTAGGGTGGAAAGTTCTATAGATATCTGTCAAGCCCATTCCATTTATAGTATCATTTAAGTCCTGTATCTCTCTATTTATTTTCTGTCTAGAAGATCTGTCTATAGGAGATAACGGGGTGTTGAGATCTCCAACAATTATAGTATTTTTCCCTATGTCTCCTTTTAGCTCCAGCAGTCTTTCCTTCACATATTTAGGCGCACCTGAGTTGGGTGCGTAGATATTTATAAGGGTTATATCTTCTTGCTGGATTACCCCATCTACTATTATATAATGCCCTTCTTTGTCTCTTCTTACAGTCTTTGTTTTAAAATCTATTTTGTCTGAGATCAATATCGCTACTCCAGCCTTTTTCTGATTTCCATTTGCATGGAATATCTTTTTCCAGCCCTTGACTTTTAGTCTATGTATATCTTTATCCATAAAGTGAGTTTCTTGTAGGCAACAGATAGAGGGTTTCTGTTTTCTTATCCATTCAGCTAGTCTATGTCTCTTAACTGGGGAATTTAATCCATTGACATTCAATGTAATTATCGATATTTCCATACCTGATCCTATCATTAAGTGAGCCATTTTCTTAGTTGTTTTTTGTTCTCGTATAACTGTCTCTGATTTTTTAGTTTTCCTGGTATAGTACTCCCTTCAAAACCTCTTGAAGAGCTGGTCTGGTGTTGGTAAATTCCTTCAAATTTTGTTTATTTGAGAATGTTTTTATCTTTTTTTCCCATATAAAAGATAATTTTGCCGGGTATAGTATTCTTGGTTGAAATTGTTTTTCACTCAACACTTTGACTATGCTTCCCCATTCTTTCCTTTCCTGCATTGTTTCTGCTGAGAGATCCGATGTTAGCCTGATGGGGTGACCTTTGTAAGTAACCTGGCGTTTCCCTCTTGCCAACTTTAGTATCTTGTCTTTATCTGTTGTTTTTGCCAGTCTGGCTATGATGTGCCTTGGAGATGATCTTCTTGGGTTGATTCTACTTGGGGTCCTCTGTATTTCTTGGGTCTGGATATTTGAATGCCTTTCTAGATTTGGAAAGTTTTCTTCCAGGATCTCATGGAATAAATTTTCCAGGCCCTTATTATTTTCTTCCTCCTCCGGAATACCAATTATCCGAATGTTGGGGCGCTTGATGGTGTCCAGTATTCCTCGTATATTATCCTCATTTTTCATGGTTGTTTTCTCAATCTTCTTGATGCTTTTTTCTAGGTTAGATGTTTTGTCTTCTACGTTAGAGACTCGATCTTCTGCCTGGTCTAAACTACTTTTAATAGTTTCAAGGGAGGTTTTTATCTCCTGTATCACATTCTTCAATCCCAGAAGTTCCATCTGGTTCTTGTTTAAGGTATCCATTTTTTCTTTCAAGTCATGAAAGGACTTCTTCATCTCCTGGAGCTCCTTGTCTCTTTTCTCTTCCATCTCAGTTAGTTTGGTCACTACAAATATTCTGAATTCCTTATCAGACATGTCCACGATGTCCATTGTATTGACTGTGGGTGATGTAGGCTTGATGATTTCACTTGAGGGAGAGGCCTTTTGTTGGTTGCTTATATTTCTTGAGCCTCTGTGATTGTTCCTAGTCATCAGGTAATCTATATGTTTCTTCCTAACTTATTTAAGGTAACTCTGACTGTTAAAAGTTGTATAGGATTAGAAAATTGATGATTTCTCTTATGATTGGCCTATCTGTTGTTCACAATTACCATTAACTGTTGCCACTAGCCCCGGATAGCCCAAAGTCCTCCTCCCTGTTTCTAAGGTGCAGTGATCCTCCAACTGACCTAATAAGCAACACCTCAAGAGCGAAAAAAAAAAAAAAAAACGAAAAGCACTCCCACGCTATTCAAATCACCAAAAATTCAAAGAGTCCAAAGGCTAGTGGGAAAGGGTCAAAGGATGAGTGACAGGACAGGTTGGTCTTGCCTGCAGCCTCAGTCCGCCTGGTGTCTGAAACTGCTGGGCTCGATCCGGGTTGCGGGTGGGATGGGGTGGGAGTTCGCCTTAAAGTCCCAGACAACCAACCTGGGGTCCGAGGAGGAAGAACTGTGGGAATGCACGAAGATTCAGAAGGGTTGGGCCTGCAGCCTCAGTCCTCAATCAATTTACTGAGTTATACATATAGCACCACCACCCAGTGCAAGAATATTTCCATTACCCCCCATGTATACAGTCTTATATAGTCTCTTTTGTAGGGTCTCCTTTGTATAACTATTTATTGTTAAAATTTGTCTCTCAAAGGAAAATTAGAGCTATCCAACATATTAATTCAGTATGTGTGATACTGAAATTATATATACTCAAATATAAATAATTGAGGTCAGGTATATTAAAAAATTTCTCAGAGCCAAGGATGGTATGGAAGCAAACCACAATGAACTCTGAGATTGACCCACATTGGAAGGTTTCAAGTTTGTGTCCAGAGACCACCCTAAGTATACCAGGCATAGGCATGGCCATGATTAGGACTGGCTGGGGATGGATGGTGGTTTCAGGACCCTGTTAGTGGTGCCATCTCTCTGGCTCACTCATGAAAGAAATAAATTAATAAACTTAAAAGGAAATGATGCCAGTATTTTTTTTTGTATATTTACATTCAATCTAAAGGAACTAGATTCTACTTTTTTTTTTTTAACCAAAAAAGCTCATACACAGTTGCAATATAACCTGCACTTGGAAACAATGTATTATTATTAATAAAAATAATGTCTCAAAGATTTTGAAGAAGAAAAGTCAGTGATGTAAGCCTGATAAATATATCTGTAGGCACTTTCCTACCAATGTTCTGTGACACATATATAAATTCCCATATTCAAGAGTTAGGCTTAATAACATCATCTCATAGGATCATCTCACTAGCACCTTTTGATATGATTTAATGTTACCACCAATCCTGATTAGAATTTGAATTATAGAATATTTCTATAAAGAGAGATTCCATCAGCAAATGGAAATCCAACATTTTATAGTTATTATTATCAGTATCTGTTAAGTAACAACTTTATGGAATATTAGTACTAAATTTTGGTTATCATTAGTTGTTTATGTCAATTTGAGCTCTAAGATCAGATAACCTAGGGGCATATTGAATCACAAAATTCTCAAACCTAAAAGCTGAAAACCATTCCTTGAAATATCTTTGACTTACCAAGAAGGTTCCCTGGTATGTAGTTACCATATTGAAATAATGCTACCTGAGGGAAAGTTTGGGGTAGCATTGCTCTGCCCCCACTGCTTTCAATTCTGTCTCATCTCAACATTCAATTGTGAAGTGGAGTACTCCACACAGTCTTTCTTGAGTGTATGACATGTAAAGCTTAAGAGAACCCAAATCCAGTTCCTAAATTTCCATTCTCTTTTTAAACATCACACTGTTTAGCACATGCCTACAGCTGGCCAGTTTTCTCTTTGAACATTCCCCACTACTTTACCTCTTTTATATTTTTCAAAAGATAGATATGCTTCTCATTCAATTATTACCACATTCTGGTTTGTTGCCTGGAGTGGAAAAACACATATGGAAACCAAAAAAGAAGGCCTTTCAAAAATCAGTGTTCTTGGGAGAGAGCCCATTGAGAGCAAAACAGAACTTTGTGTATATAGAAATGGAAAGCAGTTTACATAGGCAGCAAAGGTCAAGGTGCAGGTATCCAATCACACAATCAGATACTCACTCGCTCAGCAAATGTTATGTGTCTAATATGAGTCAGTCTCTATTCTGGGCAGGGTATTCTTTTTTTTTCTCTTCTATATCTAGTGCCCACATTTTCAGTCTCTCAGTAAACATATTTTTATTATTTGGTGGAAAGTTTGAATTGCATATGCCTCACAACAAATTCGAACACTTTTCTATTTCATAAATCTCCAGTTTTAGGAAGAATAAGATTGTACTATGACTCTATGCTCTACCAAGTTTTGTATTCTTATTATAACTACAAAACAACTTGATTTTCCGTGCTAAACTTTTTTAACTTAATGTATTATAGCACTTATTATGTTTTTTATGAAATGGAATGACATTTAAAAGCATCATTTTATTAAGGGGATTAAATAAAAAAGAGGAAAATTACTGGACTTAACTGACACAATACTGACATCACTTAAATGACTGTAAAGTTTTTCTGCTAATGGAACAATATATTAGCAGCTGTGACTTTAATACTGTTTTTATGTATACACAGGAAAACACAGCTGCAAAAATGAGCAATATCAATTTCGAAGAACAATCTTTAAATCTAAATTAAAGGTCATCCTTTCTGGAGTGCCAGGTAAATATACCTGATGCAGCTGCATGCCTTATACAATCATCTTTGGTCCAGTATTCTTGTTACCTGCCTCTGAAGCTAGAAATACAAAACAAAGTTTTATTAAATCCATCATGACCTAGCCCCTGGCATAGTGGTTAAGGGAGCTAGATTGCACATGGCTGATTGTGCAGTTCAAATCTTGGACCTAGCAACTTGAGGAAAAACCCCAAGCATGTGTGCATGTGGACCCCAAATCTCAAAAGTAGAGACATATGGAGAAGAAGGGATTGCAGTGTGACCATGCCCCATGGGGATGCTTTCTCACTTTCTGTCTCTCTGTCTTTCTGACTCTCTCTCTCTCTCTCTATCTCCAGTGAGCATACATACCCTTTTGCAAACAAAACAAAAAACACAGAACTATCCCCATAATTTATTCTTATGCTACTATTAATGACAGAATTTATTAAAAATTGAGAAACCGGAGGATATTTTAAGCTTACCCAGGCCCTGGGACAATGATTGTAAACTGGGCTATATAATTATCCTAAGAAAAATGTTTATAATATTGTTCTGTCATGATAAACATGTGTGTCTGATAATTATTCTTTAAGATTATGTAACTCCCAGAAAATAAACCTGAGTTGGATAATAATTCTTATAATTAAACTGACTTTTTCAATTACCACATTTAATTGTGTATAAAATGTAGATTTTTGTTTTCTTTTCTTTATTAGTTTCTCTGAAATTGTGATGGCATCCTATTAACCTGGTCAGGTGGGCAGCAGTAGGGGCATATTTGTCAGCATCCACGCATGAATAAAATTGCTTGCTATTTCTGTATTTTGACTGGAAAATTGCATCATGTAATCAACACTTTGATTGTCACTTTTAAATTAAATTAAATTTGAACCAAAGCTGCTTCTGTACTTTTAGTCAGTACATAGTAAACTGCAACCTAACTAACTATGTAAATGAACTGTAATCTAAGAGTATATTCTTGTAACAAATAGGTAAGTCCTAGTCAATCACAGGCTGCCAACTGATCTAAACAAGTCTATATAAATAAAGCAAAAGCCTCATCACTCTATGCTCAAATAAGACAAATGCCAACTTGTAACCAAGCAAACTCTGTAACTCACTTCCTGCTGCTGTCTATAAATTGTGCTTGTCCATGTTGATGTGTGGAGCTCTCTGAACCTCTTTTGGTTCTGAGGTCTGGCCAATTAATAAATATTTCTTTGCTCAGATCAACTCTACTAAATTTTATGTGTCTGAAGTTTCTTTTTTTCCTTCACATTTTAGGAAGTAATATAAAACCTGTATTGCCTAGATAGCTTCCATTGACACTATCTAAAAAAAAAAAAAAATCAAGTCTAACAAAACACCAACTGTTTACAAGGAAATCTTGGAGTCAATAAGCCAGCATTCTTTGGAAATACAACAAGTGCTCTAAACATGGCAAAGAAAGAAATAATTTAAAAATAGAGAAAGAGAGAGAGAGAATTAACAGAGGATTCAGACTGAGGATAATCCAACTTGAGAGTTGGACTACAAATTTGAAAAAGTTCAAACAGTAACTATAAGTATCATGTGATATCCTTTCTCTAAAGTATGAGAAATATTTATAGTAAAAATACGTAGTAAAAATTTAATACTTTTTGTCACATTTTACATAATGTCCCCATCATGATGTATACTATATATATTATCTTGCTGGGTATAATAATTTTGGCTGAATTTTTTTTTCTGAGAGTTTTATATATGTCTTCCCATTTTTCCTCGCTTCATTATTTCAGTTGAGAGATCCAGTGTCAACCTATTGGGGTAACCTTTGTAAGTAACTTGGATTACTGTCCTGTCATTTTTAGAGTATCATCTTTGTGTTTAACTTTTACCAGTTTAGCTATAATGTACTCTGGAGAGGATCTTCTTATGTTAATTCTATTTGGTGTTCTTTGGATTTCCTGGATTTAAATTTCTGTGTGCCTCTAAATGTGAAAAGTTTTCACCTAATATGTCATTAAAAAGATTTTCTAAGGCTCCACTTTTCTCTTCACCTTCTGGAACACCCATTATGCAATTACTTGGCTTTTTAATGGTATCTAGGATTTCCCATTATGCCATCCTCATTTTCAGTTGTTTATTTTTACTTTCTTTTCAGTTATTTGGACTAAGTAGGAAGTTTGGTCTCCAAGGTCAGATATTCTTTCTTCTGCATAATATAATTTGCTGTTAATACTTTCAAGGGAGGTTTTGATTTCTTGTATTGTATTCTTCATCTCCTACAGAAGAATCTGGCCCTACTCACAATGAACTTCCAATTTATGACTACTTTTGCAGTGTCCCTAAGTTTATGGAGAGTAATATGTTCATTATTGTTGGTTTCAATGAATTTTCTGGTTTCAGTCTTCACTTCTTCAGTAGTTTGGAAGTCTTTAAGGAGTAGGTTGTTTAGTTTTGATATTTTTGTGTATTTCTGAGGACTTTTTCTGTAGCTGATTCCAAGTTTAATTCCATTGTGCTCAGAGAAGATGCTGGATACAGTTTCTATCATTTAAAATGTGTAGAGTCTTGTTTTATGACCTATTATTGTGGTCAATCTTTGAAAATGTTCCATGTAGAGATTCAGAAAAAAAGGTATATTTAATAACTGCTAGGTAGAATATTCTATACATGTCTGTCAGGTCTATTTGGTTCCTATTTCTTGTGTGTGTGTATGTGTGTGTGTGTGTAAATGACTTATTCAGTGATGGCAGTGGGGTGTTGAAATCCCCAACAATTACATGTAATTTTTATTATGTCTTCATGTGTGCTAAGCCAAGTCTCCTCAACATTATCTTATTCAGGTGTATAGTGAACCCTTTGAAAATGTGAGAAGAAAATATATGTTAAGACTATGAATGAAAATCAAGGTAGAAAGAAATCATTGCATAACATTAACATCATCATTTTTTTTTTATATTGGTCTATACAGTTTTGGATTTCTCTCCTTTTTTGTTAATGAAAATGTATCAATTTTATTTTAAATGATTGCTAATGAATATAGACTCTTAATGTAGTTTGTGCAATGATGGGAGCTTATAAACTTTATAAATATTCAGTAGCTAGTACTGTCTCAGAAAAATAGTTGTCATTTAAAAATGGTTCCTGAACTGAAAAAAATACATATGCAATGTTGATTAAGTAAGAGATGTAGAGTTCATTTGTATTCTCATTTCTTTTTATAATACTGGTCTTTTAAAAAATATTTTTTTATTCTTCCCTATTCTTCCTATCATCTTTCTTGTCTTCTTCCTTCCTTCCTTCTTCCTTAATTTTCTAAATATTTGTAATCTATCTTGTAAGACAGTTTACAGGAAGTGGATAATTTAAATTCAGAGTGCATATATTGAGCTGATGACAGGACAGGTCTCCAACACAGCACAATCATTTCAGACTCTTCATTCCTTGGGTTTTTCTTGACAAGGAAACTTTGACTTCCACTTAGCCATCCTATACAGCCAATAAATTGATGAAAACAATTCACATTTCATTGCTGTTTCCTATGGGAACAACTATCAGAATTAACCATAGAATATAAAGCATCTTTAAAATTATTCAGTTTTATACATTTACAAGCCAAAAAGTTGTGCTCATTCATATAACAATTTTGGCAGATCAACTTAATATATTTTCAGTGATAATACATTTCAGTCAACTAAAAATTCTAGTCAAAATATATTTAAAATCTAAAAAAAGAAGAAAAATCACAACAAGTTAATTTGTAAATATAAAACGGTGATTCTAAAGCTTAATGAGAAGCAAAAAATTCAGAATAATTAAGAAAATATTGAAAGAAAACAAAGTCAGAAACGAGTATTACCCAACTTAAATATTCACTATATAGAATTAATACCACACGATTAGTAATAGTAATAATGAAAACAGTGTGGTATTAACGTCATGATTGAATAAATGAACAGATCTGAAAGATAAGAGAAATAGATCAATTAAAAAGAATAGAGAGTCTATAAATGGATCCATATAAATATAATCAACTGCTTTTTTCACAAAAGAGTAAATGCAATATAATGGAGAAAATGTAATGTTTTCAGTAAGTGCTGCCAGTACAACTGGAAATGCTTGAATGATGCACTTTTGATGCTTGAATGGTAGTCTTTTAGTACTGTAAACAGGCTTTAATCATTAATGTGAGAGACAGAAGAAATGCTTAGAAGGGACTATATTAAGTGTGCCTGAATGAATTTCACAGTAATTGGTATTCTTAGTTTTGTCCTCTTCATACACATTAATTTAGAATTTATAGTCTATTATAAGTTTGACTCTCTTTTGTAGTGACCAGCAATTTTAGTGTTTGTACTAAGATTTCATTCAGAATGAAAGAGCTTGAAAAACATTTCATTAGTACACATGTAACTAATTTATTTGGATTATATGTTAAAGACATCTACTAGTTTATTCAAATGTATTTTTAAAATTCATCAAACATAATTGGTGAAAATTCTGAGTATCAACTTTTCACCTTGCACATCAGCTACATAAACAATTTTGGACATGAAAAAATACTAAATTTGTTTGATATTCTATGTAAAATTACTGTCTTGTTCAACTTTGTTACATGATATATATATATCAGATCATGTGTTTTGGAGAATGTTCTTCATTTTATTTTTTCCTTTTCCTTTTTTTTTTTTTTTTTTGGGGTTTTTTTTTTTTTTTTTTTTTTTTTTATTGGGTGCGCTCGCCAGAAAAACAGACAGAGACAAAGAGATAGAAAGTGAGAAATCACCCCCCAGGGGGTATAGCCATGCCACAATCCCTTCTCCTCCATTCTCCTCTCGGGATCTTGGGCACACACGCACACGCGCCCGGCATGAGTTTTAAGCCACAGGTTCCAGGACACGAACCACAGTCAACTACGTGGGAGTCCAGCGACATAGCCACTACACTAACTGCTGGTCCCCTTCATTTGATAAAGTTTTAATTTACGGGAAAAATATCCAAACATAGACTTTAGACACAGACTTTACATTTTATATTAAAAAAAAAAAGAGAATCACAGACCTACATGTAAAGTGCAAAACTGTCAGAATTTAACATTTCAGAAAGCCTAGATGATCTTGGGATTGACAATCCCTTTTCCAATGCCAAAGGCACATTCCAAGAAAAAAAAAAGTAATTGAAAAAATTGGAGTTAATTAAAATGTACAGTTTCTACTCTAAAAAAGATGTGATGCTGTCAAGAAACAAGAAGGCAAGCCACATACTGAAAAAAAAATATTGCAAGATATATCTGACAGAGGAATGTTATATACAGAACTTTGAAAATTCAACAATAAGAAAAATGTATGACCAATTTAAAAATGAGCCAAATGTCTTTTTTTTTTGGAGAGGTCTTTGCTATAGGGTGTGTGCACTGGCCAGACAGACAGAGAGAGACAGAGAGACAGAAAGTGAGAAATCACCCCCCAGGGGGGATGGTCACGCCACAATCCCTTCTCCTCCATTCTCTTCTCGGGATCTTGGGCACGCACGCACACGCACCCGGCGTGAGTTTTAAGCCACCGGGTCCGGGACGCGAACCGCATTCGACTATGTGGGAGTCCAGTGACATAGCAATTATGCTAACTGCTGGTTCCCCCAAATGTCTTAATAAACATTTCACCATAGAAGATATAAAGATGGCAAGTAGCTCTATGAAAACATGCTGGCATCATCTGTCATTAGAGAAATGCAAATTGAAATAGTAAAATATTACTATGCACCTATTAGAATGGCCAAAATATGAAACACTGACAACATTAAGTGTTGATGAGTATGTGGAGTAACAAAAACTCTCATTCATTGTGGTGAGAAAGCAAAATTAAACATCTTTGAAGGATAGCTTGACAATTTCTTATAAAACTAAACACTCTGACTGTACAATCCAGCAAGCTTGCTTATTTAATTTAAACAAATGGATATTTGTCCCAAGGAATAGAAAACTTATGTCTACATGAAAATCTATAAATAGATATCTATTTTTAAAATAAAAAATGTTGGGACCAGCAGACAGCATACTGGTTTTATGGCTGGACTCCCACATGGCTGGCCACTATAGTCCTGTACCCAGTGACTTTAAACTCATGCCAGGTGCATGTGTGTGCCTGATCCAAGATCCTGAGAAAAGAATGGAGGAAAAGGAATTGTGGCATGAATATCCCTCCTGGGGGGTGATTTCTCACTTTCCCTCTCCCTGTGTCTGTCTCTTTGTCTCTCTCTGTCTGTCTGGTGAGCACACATCCTAAAGCAAAAACCTCTAAAAAAAATGAAAATTTTTTTCTTCTAATCAAATATGAAATAATGATGAACATTTTAAATACAGGAGACTGCTTTAAACACTGAAGTACTCTACAAGCAATCCTTTTAATTTCATACAGACTTCTTGGTGTATAAGAAAATAAAATTTGAATATACATTCAAGACTTCTATAAAAATGGTTTATTCAGTTAATTCAGAGTAAAATTTCTATGAGCTGCTGCTACATAGAAATATGTATTACTTTGATTCTACATAGAGATACATGACTTGAAAGGATAAGTATGTCAAAATTTATGAGGTATACTTCTAGGAGGACTGAATTTGTTCGGAGAAAATAATTTGACATGAAAATTACTACAGAGAAATAAAGTTCCTTAAAAAAATGAAATCCTTAAATGGAAATGACCAAGGAATAGCAGAGCTAAATGACTGTAATTAGCTCTTCAGAAAGCATCTTCCATGTTAGTCCTTAAACTGTGACCTCTTCCTGTCCTCTTGTTTTTGTCATTTTTTCTAGTTCCTTATTCATTTGGTTTATCTTGTTAACATTCAAATGCTCACCCAGCCATTCTTTCTTCTTTTTGCAGAGAGTACAATTACTTTAGAAAATTTATTGCATTTTAATTTATACAAATGGATATTTAAAACTGTGCCAGATATTATCTAAGAAAGACTTTTTTCTTCCCCCATCTACTTTCTGGTCCCAGGAAAACGGTTCTTATGAAATCCATCAACAAGTCCTTCACCGTTAAAGACTTTAATTAGAAACTCCATGAAGTGATTAGGAAAAGGTAGAGAACTTAAGGCAGGTTTCTTATTCTTCTAGCTCCTTCCATGGAATGTTTTCTATTATCCCTTGACCAAAAAGCAACTACACTCCTAAAAGAAGCCCTCATTGTTTGTCTCTTTATTTCCCAATTCCAATTACTTCTCCATTATCTTTTTCTTAGCCCTTCAATCCAGAATAGCAACAGTTTTGCCACTACTAGACTATCAGCTATGTCTTCTGCTTTTTCTATGCTCATGCCATTCTATATAGACCTTTCAGAAATAAACATTCTGA
The DNA here is from genome assembly GCF_000334495.1 of Tupaia belangeri chinensis. Taxonomy (NCBI): domain Eukaryota; kingdom Metazoa; phylum Chordata; class Mammalia; order Scandentia; family Tupaiidae; genus Tupaia; species Tupaia belangeri. Next base: position 1,117,573 of record NW_006159832.1, on the reverse strand, counting down.
ATTGTCCCAGTTGGAAAGAACTCTTTGTTTTAAAACAGAAAATGAGAAATCTTTTCTGCTAAAAATGTAGACTATACCTTTAAAACCAACTACCCTAGAACCATATTCTAGCTATAAATCTTTTTGTAAACTGTGTTTGCTAAATATGCTTCCCAATATGTAACTTTACTTCTTTTTTCTCCTTTTTTAAAGAATTTATTTTATACCCATTCTACCATCCAGCACATTGTAAACACTGACAAGTGACTTCCTAAAATAAAGCATAAAAAAGCTTATCTGACTAAGCAGTCATTAAACAATCTGCTGACAAGTTTAAGAGACAAATAACACCTTTAAGCAAACAGGACTGTCCTAAGTTGTATATTAGGAATTTTACAAACATCACTGACACTAGTGATAATGGTGGAGTTGGAAAGTACTGCACCTTCTCGCAGCTACATGGTGAGGACAATCAATAATGTGGTGGAACGTGTCTCTCTTTCCAAGGGCCTGTTCTTTCCACCTGAAAATTGCAGCCCAAGTATCTCCTTGTGCTTGTACATTGGTTTGTGATCCACTGTATGTCAGGATTTCTTCCTATAGATTTATGACATGGATCAATGAGTATAACCTTGAAGAATTTATATATGGAGTCAAATACTATACTGAAGATCTTGATGAAAAGATGTTCTTAATTTAATGTGATTGGACTTATAGATCATTTTACTCAGGGTTTGGCATTTTTATGTGTGACTTAAAAATTTATTTCCCCATCTTGAGATAATAAACATATGCTTTTTGGGCAAGCAGGTGGCATAGTGTTTGAGATGCTGGATTCCCAAATGACCAACTGTGGTTTGAATCCCAGACCTGGCAGCTTGAAACTCATACCAGGCACATGTGTGTGCATGCCCAAGATCCCAAGAGGAGAATGGAGAAGGGATTTCAGCATGGCCATCCCTTTGGGGTATAAATTCCCACTTTCTCTCTAGTGAGCATATGCACCTAAAGCAAAAATCTCTCTCTCACAAACTGTATTTTACATATTCTAAAATTTTATAATTTTGCTTTTCACTTTGATATTTAATTGATTTCATGATATGCCAAACTGGGTATCCACTAAGCATGAGATCATTTACTAAATAACTCTTTCTTCATCCCTGGACAAATTCCATCTTTGCCCATCTAGGTGTCATATATGAATGGTCTATCTGGGGACTATCTACAGGTTTTACTGGTCTTTTTTCTCTGTTGCTGAAACAAAACCACGTTGTTGTAAAAATATTATCTTTAACTGTATTTAAAATGTTAACATAATAACTTTTATTATGCCTAAATGTGCACTAATAATACAAGTCCCCTCAATATGGTCATATTCAATTTTGTCTTAAATATCTTGGCTTATTAGTGACTATGTGCATTTTAGAATCAGTGTGTGTAGTTTCAACCCATGCAGGCAAACAAAGATGATATTTGAATTATTTATGTAACTTTCATTCTTTTAAATTTGCTAGAGGGCATGTGCTCTCATCAGAGACAGACAACTAGAAAGAGGGAAAGTAATAAAGCAACCCCTCTGAGCAATGTGTTCTCCTCAATCCTTTTTCTATCTCTCCCTCCTATAAGGATTTTGAGCCTACATGCACACGCACCTGGCTTCTTTTTTAAGCCAAGGAATCTGATACTCAAACTGCAGAGTAGACCACGTGAGACCCAATCACTTTAACCACTGTGTCATCAGCTGACCTGAAAACATTTGACTTTTAATTGGAAATTATTAAATCTAAATCAATATAAGAAAAATTGTCATCTATACTAGTTTCCTAGAGTTGCCATAACAGATTACTACTTAGTGGAGGGCATAAAATTACAAAAATTCATCTTCTCATGTTTTGGGAGACTTCAAATTTTAGTCCAGTGTCAGCTGAGCCATGTTTCCTCTGAAAGCTCTAAAGGAATTCTTCCTTACTACTTCCTAGCTTTAGGCAGTTGCCATCAAACTAGGTGCATCATATCCAACTTCTGCCTTTCTCTTCACCTTCCTTCTATGTCTGTCTTTGTGGCTCTTTTTGTAAAGACATTGGTGACTCAGTTTAGGAGACATTCAACTTAATAGGACCTGTTCTAAAATCTTAACTTGATTATATCTGCAAAGACCCTACGTCCAAATAAGACCATAGTCCCAACTTCCAGTGGACATAAATTTTGGGGGTATACTATTAAACCAAGTACAACATCCTTGTAATATTCTGTTATTGGCTAGGTGAGTATGGTGTTTATTTCTTTTATTATGTCTGCCTCAGTATTCTGTTTTTTGAGAGGTTTTTGCTATTGGACACATGCTCTTGCTAGAAAAACAGAGAGACAGAGATACAGAAACTGAAAAATCACCCTCCCAGGGGGATGGCCATGCCACAATCCCTTTTCTTCCATTCTCCTCTTGGGATCTTGGGCATGAACACACACGTGCCTGGTATGAGATTAATCCACCAGGACTGGGACTTGAACCACAGTCGAGTACATAGGAGTCCACCGACATAGCCATTATGCCAACTGCTGGTCCCTGCCTCAGTATTTATTATTAAAATGAAAAATATATATTTTTAAAAATCTTGACACAACATGTTTTTACACTTTCAAGACTATATTTTTGTTGACCTTACATAGTACTTTGAACTAAAAACAAAATATTTTCTTATACTTTATTATGGATTGTGAGATATGAAACTGTTGGCATATTTATTTAGAAAATTATTATTAAATCACTAAATAGATCCATTTTTCATCATATCATGTTTTGGTTATTAATTTACATTAAATGTCATTGTTGAAAGAAAATATGGATTGGACCAGCAGTTGGCATAGAGCACATGTGCTCACTGTAGAAAGAGAGACAGAGGTACTGGCCCATACTTGATTTTTAATATACTCAATATATCCATCATGAGAGAAGATTTCTTACTTAAGTTAGGTTTGTCAATTTTGCTTAATAGTTCTATCAATTTTCTTTTTGCTGCACAAATTTTAGTGCTATATTACAAGGTTCAAAAGTTCTAGAATTGTGTTATATTTTTGGTAATCAAATCTAATGTTTTTAACTGTTACAGACTTTTTGCTGAATGACTATCAGTTATGATGTTAATTTAGCTACATTCACTTTTCTTTTTTAGTATTTAGCTACAACATATATGTTTATAAAGTCTACATTTTTCTTTCCTAATTTTAACTAAGTTTCTTGCAAATAACCAGTGACTTCTATATTCAATATTATGATCATTGTCGTTAACAGAAACATTTGACACATACATCTGTTATATGGGTACTGATGGATTAATTTCTGTATCTTAATGTGCTTTGTCTTAATTTTTTTCTATTTTTAAACTTAATTTATTAACTTCTGATCTCTTAGGTCCCTTTTTCTAGACATTATTTTCTTTCTATCTTAGGAATTTTACATTGTATTTCTAGTCATTTGTTGGATATCTTTGAAATTTTGAAACATATACTTATCGTAGTCTAAGTTTTATAATTTCTATAAATCCCCAACAAATTACACAAGAACTTTAGAAGAGCCTTTACCATCCTTCAAACGTATATGCTATTATTATTGTAAACTACAGGCAACTTTTCTTTACATTGGACTATATTTTTATGTTTATGTTACAATTTATTCCTCATTATTTCTTCTTGAACACTTTTTGGGGATAATTATTTTCCTTATACCTAAGTTTTATCCTACAGAATTTTCTTCACTGAAGATTTTGTGATGGTCAACTCTATTAATTTAGAGTGTTTCGTTCATGTGAGATTAGAGTACGTAGTTTAGAGTATTGATGTACTGTACATGTGGTTTTTCTTATCAGAAAAGGTCTTTATTTTAATCTCATCTTTAGAAATAATTGGGCTTAGTTTTATTCATGTTACTAGCTATCTTTTTTTTTTCTCTCAACATATTAAAATGATCATTCTCAATGAAATCAAAATATAATTTCATTGTTGGAAATATAATTACTATTAGAAAGTCAGCTATTTGTTTTATATTGTTCCTTTAAAGATATTGTCCTTTCTGAGTGTTTTCACAGTCTTCCCTTTGGGCATTTTAAGTTTTTTTATGATGTGCCTATATAAGGGCTTCTTTCTTCCTTAGTCTATTTGTTATTCACCAGATTGGCCAGATCATGCAACTGGTGTTGCAGTTGTTCTCAAAAATTTTAGCTTTAATGTCTTTCAATATTACATCTTCCCATTTTATTTCCTTTTGAATCTATATGTTGATAGACATACATGTTTTACACTATCCTTACACTATCTTCTACTTCTTTATATCTTTCCTTTCTTTGATTCTTAATATTCCTATATTGAGTTATTTTCTTCAGATAGCTCTCCAGTCAACTGATTCTCTCTTGTAATGCCTAATTGACTGTTTAATTCAGTGACTATTTTTTAATACAGGGTACTGTATTTGTTTTTTTCTAGAAATTTTATTTGTTCATTTAAAGTACTATTGTTAATTGCTATGAACTTCTATCTCTTCAAAATACTTACTTATGCCTAAAATTTAAACATTTAACCCCATTTTAATTTCACTCTATTTGTAGGCTGATTGATTCTTGCCATCATTTCCTATTTTATTTGTTTATTGCTTTTTTCCTTTCTTATTCTCTTACTTCTTTACATTCAATTACAGTATATCTTTACAGCACACAAAATTAATTTCCCCAGCATAAATATACTGTATATTTGTCCAGTCAAAAATATTACCATATACATTGTCAATTAAAGATAATTTTCCATTTTTGTATCCCTTAAATATTTTGCTTCTTTTTTTCCCCTGATTCCTTCTGTCTCACTACCCCATTTCCCACCCTCCTCCCACACTTTTCCCAGTATCCATAGTTGTCCCCCATGCTTTTATACCTTATTTTCATGAGCTAACATTTCTTAAAGTCTTATCTGTGGGAAATATTTGAGGACAGTTTTGAAAGAAGTCTCAGTCATTTCATAAACAAGGGCCACTCTAAAGTAAATCTGGGCTTGAAATTTCTCAAAAAATATAAGCAGTAATGAATGAGGATCACAAACCTATGTGAATGTCAATTTGTATTACAAATTCTCATGGGAGATATTTTTCCCTGTAATCTAACAACAATGATAAATGGGAAGAAATCTTTGTTGACCTATTGTGCTGAGGGTGTGTGTGTGTGAATATGTGTCTGTGTGTGTGATCGACTTGTTAAATTTATTAGTTAAACTTATGTCTGTGGTGCAGGGCTTTCGGGTCCTGTTTTTAATGTTTTAATGATGTGCCAGACTCTCACCACCTGGCTGGGCATCTGACCTAAACTGTAATTCCTGAGTTTAAGTAAATCTTTTAACATGATCACAGTTTCAGTCCTTCATTCACAGTTTTGATTTTTATTTTTAGTTTTACGTTCTTGTTTGTTTATCTCCCCTGAGGATTTTCTATTTTCTTTCCAGTTAAAGGGACATTTAATGGTTTTATTTCCAATTTCAAAGTTTGGTTCTTTTTTTTTTGGAGAGATTTTTGCTATAGGGCACGTGTGCTCACCAGACAGAGAGAGACATAGAAACAGAAAGCGAGAAATCACCCCCCGGGGGGGGTGGTCATGCTGCAATCCCTTCTCCTCCATTCTCCTCTCGGGATCTTGGGCATGCACGCACGCACATGCGCCCGGTGAGTTTTAAGCCACTGGGTCCAGGACTCAAGCCGCGGTCAACTACGTGGGAGTCCAGCGACATAGCCATTACGCTAACTGCTGGTTCCCAAAGTTTGGTTCTTTTTAAGGTGATAATTTTTTTATATATTGAATTTACTGGAACCAATTATCTATGTTTCAAACTACAAACTAAGTTAGGTAATATCACATAAAGTAAGGTACAAAAAAAATAAATAAAATTCATATTTGGAAAATTTTAATAGAGCCAGCAGGTAGAATGGTGGTAATGGTGCTGAACTCCCACCTGACCAACTGTGGTTTGAGTCATGGGCCTGATGGCTTGCTTTCTCACTTGCTCTCTCTCTCTTTGTCTCTCTCTGGCAAACACATGTGCCCTATAACAAACTAAAAAGAAATAATATTGGGTTTTCAGGAAAGTCATGACACATTTCTACATAGAAAAATACATCATGATTTTCCTGATGACCTCCTCCTAATAAATAATTTTTGTTTTGTATAGATATTTTTGCTATAATGCATGTGTGCTAGCCAGAGATATATATATAGAAAGAGAAACTGAGACATCACCCCCCGCCCCGAGAAGTGGCCTGGCACACTACATGGAAGGTCAGTGACTTAACCATTATGATATATGCTAGTCACAATAAATACACTTTTTAAAAAAGACATACTATACTTGTTTCTCAGTTTATTTAAAGTATAGAAAGCACTGGGGAAACCCTGGGAGACATTGCTATCAGCAAAGACTCCTTAAATAAGACCCCCAAAGCACAGTCGATAATCCCCAAAATAGACAAATGGGATTACATCAGATTAAGAAGTTTCTACATGGAAAAAGATGCAGTAATTAGTATGAGTTGACAGCCCTCAGAATGGGAAAATATTTTGCAAACTATGAGTCAGATAAGGAAATAATAACCCAAATACACAGGGAACTCAAGCAGCTGTCTCAAAAGAAAATGATCAACCCTATTGAAAGATGGAAAGAAAAAAAGAGTTGGAGAAAAAAACAAAAAAAAAACACTCTCTAAGAAGACATAGAAATAGCCAAAAGGCATATGAAAGAATGCTCACTATCCTTCATTATAAGGGAGATGCAGATCAAAACCACAATTAGATACTACCTAACCCCAGTCAGAATGACTGAGATTAAAAAAAAGAAAAAAAAAAAAAGTTAAGTGCTGGCAAGGGTATGGTGAAAGGGGAACTCTCCAACAATGCTGGTGGGAATGTAAATTGGTCCAGTCACTGTGGAGAACAATATGAAGATTCCTCAAAGATCTACAACTAGAACTAACATATGATCCGGTAATCTTGGTATCTACCCAAAGGACAGAATAATCCTTAGTCAGAAAAGTGCTTGCCCATCCATGTTTATTTCAGCATAATTCACAGTTGCCAAGACATGAAACCAACCCAAATGCCCACAAACAGATGAATGGATTGAAAAAGTGTGGCGCATACACTTTATGGAATGCTACTCAGCCATAAAAAATAAGAAGACCCTGACTTTTGACAGAATACGGATGAATATGAAAGATTTACTGCTGAATGAAGCAAGCCAGGCTATGAAAGGGAGACATTGTATGTCTCTACTTAATATATACTGAGTGTCCACACTCTATAGCTGAAACTGAATGACTAGAAGATATAGAAACATAGCAAATGGTTATAAATACCAGATACAGTGAAGGAAAAGAGTGGGTGAAGAAGTAGAGTCTGAGGAAGGACATTAAGGAGAAAAATAGAGCGGCAAGGCATTTATGGGACAGAAAAATGGGTTTTATCTGTTGAAGATAACGTGTATAGTATTCTCAACTGGACTGGCGAGAAATGTATACATATCGTAATATTCATTTTGCAAGCTAAGTAGCATATATGATTGAATGTATAAAAGAAATTGAAATAAATAATATATTTTTTTAAAATAAAATATCAATTAAAAACTGATTTATCATAAATGAATATAATAAATATAATATTAACTTTCTTTTTCTTATTAATTCAGAACACTGTTTTTGCACCTTACTTGCATAACTAGCTCTATCCTGAGTTTCAATTGTCAATGTAAAATACAAGGATTGTAAAATAAATTATTTAGAAAACTACAATTATACTGGCTTGTCAATAATGTATCATGTTCATTGAGTTCTTGGATTATTTTCATTTTGGAAAGTTTAACTTCAGGGTTTGGGGCCTCTCAAATTTTACTAGACTGATATAAAGTGAATATAAATAATCATTACTATAGTTAAACCAAAAACATGAATGATCAAGCCTGTCTTTTAAATCAAAAATAATTTTAAAAATTTCTAAATTGAGTAATCTGCTATGCCTGCATATTATCTGTTTGTATATGTGTATGTAAATATAACTTTTAGAGATAATAGAAAACTGGAAATTTTATTATCTAGTTCTCTGATATTTAATGAGAACTTAATTGCTTTTTTGGAGTGATAGTTGTCATAAAGTAATATCGACTTCTCTGTGTTCTGTGTGACTTGATTTGTGATAGTTCTGAGACAAATAAACTTTGAACAAGTAGGAAAACATCAGTCTTTTTCTTCTGTCAACATCTAGGGTCACAAGTATTTACTGAGAATCTTGTGATCATGTCACTTTATTAGACAGGGCTTTCATAGTGATAGCTTTGAGGAGTTTAAAGACAGTTGGAATTCACTACAGCTTTATTTTCTACGTAGCTGTGTCCTGACTTGAGCACACACCTGTCAAAAGATAGATTAAAGAAAGAAGGTTTGTAGCAGGGGACATAAAGGGGGAGGTCATGGAGAAAGAGGCTTAAAAGCTGTAAGAAAACTAGGGTTGGGTCAACAGGAGGCATATTGGTTAAGGTGGCTGGATTCCACAGGGCTGACTGAGTAGTTCAAGTCCCAGAACTGGTGACCTGAAAACCCATCAGGGCATTTGCGAACATGCCCCAAATCCCAAGAAATTGAAAGAGAAGGAAATGCAATGTGGTCATCCTCTCTGGTCTCTGGGGAGTTATTTCTCACTCTCCCCTTCTGTCTGTCTGTCTCCAGTGAATGTACATGGTCTATAGTGTGTGTATATATGTGTATATATACATATATATATATATAATCACTGCATACACACACACACACACACACACACACACGGTTGATTTATGCAGATGTGGATAGATGGGAGAAAAAGACAATAGGTTACAGGAAATAGAACATACAAGGCTCCAGAAGAGTTGGAACCAAACTAGGGAAATCTATTGGACTGACTACATTTATTAACCTTTACAACATTTACTCTACACTTTCTATTCTTTATTCCATTCTTTATTCCCTGATTCTGTCTACATTTCTCATATGTCTCTTTTACCTGTTTGTATTTTTCAAGCGTGAATTACCCTGTTCCCAAACAAGTCCTCTAATTCTCATTTTCTTTCTTTTCTTATTTTTATGTATTTATTAGAGAATGCATGCATATGCACGAGTGTCTATGTGTTTCTGTGTGTGTGTGTGTGTGTGTGTGCGCGCGCGCACGCATGTGTGTGTATGACACAAAGAGAGAGAGAGATTAGCACCCTCCACAGGGTCTGGTCACTCTGAGATTCCCCTCCCTCCACTGTTCTGTGATTAGATCTTGGACATTTGGGTGTGTGTCCAGAGGCTGTTCAAGTCTACTGTACCAGGGATCCAAGCTACAACCACCATGTGAGATCTGGCTTCTCTTAGGCAGAGCATTAGGCTGTGCCATGGGGCTGACCTCTCATTTTCTGTATTTTATCATATGTCATTATGCTAAAGTGAGTTAAAATAAAATGTGTTTCCACAACCTACCAATCCTCCACACCCCTCATTAAATGACCCCTTGGTGATACGTCATCCATTATTCTCCATTATGACTCTCTTCTTTAACAAATCTTTATCATATATTCATATGATTTCCATTTACCTTATAATAATGTTTTCCCATTTATGGAAATGCACAATATAGAAAAAAAACAAGCATTTCACTTTTTAAAAAATTTCCTGTAATAACTTGCAGATAATTTTGAATCTAGTCAAAAGATATTAGAAGGCATAAAGACAAACTAATAGGTGCTTAAATGTGTTTTTTCCTTTTTCCCATTTTTTTAAATGTTTGTTGCAGTGAGTTTTTATTTATTTATTAGCAGTAGTATTGTTATAATTTTTGCTTGCTATAGGGTTGTGCACTCACGAGAGAGAGAGAGAGAGAGAAGGAAAGTGAGAAAGCAAGCCCCTAGTCAAGGACTTGAACTGCAATCTGCCAGGTGAGAGTCCAGCATCCATGCTGCAGTGATTAAGGGAGCCTGATCACACACAGCTCAAATACCAGTTACAGTGGCTCGAAAAAATGCTGGACACATGTGCCTGCTTACCCCAAATCCTGAGGGGAGGGAGAAATGGAGAAAAAAGATAAAGGAGGAAGCACCCTTAAGAGACTACTTTCTCTCTCTTTCTCACTCGGTCTCTGGTAAGCACATGTGCCTTTTGGCAACAACAACAACAAACCTGAACTAACTCACTGAATGACAAGTAGACAAGTATGTCCTCAGAAAATCAATTTTTTCCTTTTTGAGAATTGTTATTATAATCCCCATCTTAAGAAATTTAAAAAGTTAAACTACTCTAAAATCACATGGATACGTGTTTTGAAGATTTAAAACACACCAAAATAGTTCCAAAGTGTAAAGAAATCCTTAAGATATCCACATCTCCCACCAACTCAAGCTCCTTTACCTGCTGATTGATTTCATGCTTCAGCCGTCATGTAACTCATAGACTTGGTTCCAGTTTGCACAAAGTGTGACAGCTGCCAGCAGTCTAAACAAAACAGCTCTCTCTTAAACATCATAAGCAATATTCAAACTGTCTCATATAAATAAAATGTGTATAAAGTCTTCATAGGATGTCACTTTCCTATTGACATCGACATCTAAGAACTGACTATGAAAATTCCAAGGGAACCAGCAGTTAGTGTAATGGCTATGTCGCTGGACTCCCACGTAGTCGACCGTGGTTCTCGTCCCGGACCCAGTGGCTTAAAACTCACGCTGGACGCGTGTGCATGTGTGCCCAAGATCCCGAGAGGAGAATGGAGAAGAAGGGATTGCGGCATGACCATCCCCCCTGGGGGGTGATTTCTCGCTTTCTGTCTCGTCTCTCTCTGTCTGTCTGGTGAGCACACGCGCCCTATAGCGAAAACCTCTCCAAAAAAAAAAAAAAAATCCAAATAATTCTTAACTCAATTATCTAATTAAGAAACTTCAGAATTATTTTTTTGGAAAGTTAAAACATTTCTTTCAAGTGATTAATTTTTTCTAAAGTTTGATTATCAAACTCCAGGTACTATTTTGAAAATTAGCCACTATTTGCATAATAGTAGATTAAATTGACTATATCAATTCTCAAGCAAAAGTTAACTAAGGAAACCCCACAATGATCAGAACTGACACAAGAAAGGAGAAAATATTATGAATATTTGTAAAATAGTAACTTATGCTATATTTTGGGGAATTTTTTCATTAGCCGTAATGGTCAACTTTCACAGCCACTATCTTCTGCTGATTTGGTTTTATTTTCATCTTGTAGAAAAGAAAGCTGAATTTAAAATAATTTTTTAAATTAACTTAAAAGAATTGTGATCAAACATAATGCTTCCCTAAGAACCAGAGCTAGTAAATAGTAGATGAGAGCTTTAGAATCCTTTTAAATTTACACTTTTTTTTTGAAACTCATGCTCTTCCCAGTGCTTGCCTATTGTACACATGAGCTTATAAAATGTAAATACAGCATTATGAATGTTTTTTTAAGTTAAAGAAATTTATCAGTTTAAATTTGCTAATGACTCATACTTTAGAAAATCTGAAGTATTTATATGGATTTATGCTTTTTTAAAATGCTGTACTTGGCTGGAATTCATTTCCAAGGTTAAAATTCTTTGTCTGTTATACCATGCTTAATTCTATATGAACACACTTTACGGTCAAATTTTAGTGAACAAAACTACTTGTAGTTTTAGAATTTATTTATCTTCTAAAAGGATGGAAAAACAAAACAAAACTCAGGAGCAGTAACCATGGATTAGTAAACCCTGGGCTAAAACTGAGCTTTGGAGAGAGAAGCTCTTGGTATCAGTACATCACATAATACTGTGGAGGCTTGGAATAGAAAGTAAAAACTAAGAGAGAAGTGGAAATACCTCCTCCCTTACATACAGTTCTGTTCCCCAGCCAGGGTTCTTATGAATATCAGCACCTGGGAGAGCGCCTGTCCCTCACCCCTTTTCCCCTTCATTCTAATGATGGCTAACTCTATTGCTTATTTCCCTCTCATATTCTACCACAGCCAGCCGGAGTTACAACTCCTCATATGCCATTCCCCATATCCATCGTGACATGACACCCTCAACAACCACTTCTTCGTGGACCACTTAATTTTCCAACTCCTCTGGGAAGGTCTTGGCAAGTCCATTTTGCAAATATGAACTTTGCAAAAAACTTTTTCTTTTCTTTTTTCTTTTTTTTTTTCTTTTTGAGAGGTTTTGCTATGATCATGTGCACTGGTCAGACAGACAGGGAGAGACAGAAAGTGAGAAATCACCCCCCAGGGGGGATGGCCACACAGCAATCCCTACTCCATTGTCCTCCTGAGATCTTGGGCATGCACGTACACGTGCCTGGTGTGAGTTTAAGCTGCCAGGTCCAGGACTCAAACCACGGTCAGCTACATGGGAGTCCAGCAACATAGCCATTACACTAACTGCTGGTCCCCCCCACATAAAACTTTAAATTTTGTCATATAAATTTATACTGATATTAAGCTCAAATCATATTTTCATATATACATAATACACTTCCCTTGTAATATTTTTATTGCTGTCTTGTCTACTTACATAGATAAATCTAGATTAGAAAATACATATTCTGAGACATTAAACAAATGTGGGAGCATTCTGATTCTGGCATGAATTATAACATTTCTTTTTATTTACTTAAAAGCTTTGAAAGATTTTCAAATGTGTGTTTTTCTAAGTCCCTACTTCTGTCAGTTAAAATATGTATAGTAGTAGATCTATATTATCTCTATAATATATGGTTGTTTTAAATATTAAATTGAGATAAAACCTGTACAAATATTCATCATGTTGTAATACTCAAAAATGTTATCTTGGGACCAGCAGTTAGCATAATGGCTATGTCGCTGGACTCCCACGTAGTCGACCGTGGTTCTTGTCACGGACCCGGTAGCTCAAAACTCACCAGGCACGTGTGCGTGCATGCCCAAGATCCCGAGAGGAGAATGGAAGAGAGCCGAAGAGGAGAATGGAAGAGAAGGGATTGTGGCATGGCCATCCCCCTTTGGGGGGGGTGGTTATTTCTCGCTTTCTGTCTCTCTGTCTGGCGAGCACATGCGCCCTATAGCGAAAACCTCTCAAAATAAATAAATAAATAAATAAATAAATAAATAAATAAATAAATCTCCAGTAAGAGAACAAGCAATGAAATAAAACAGTGATATTTTTAGTAAGTGGTCCCTGTCTCCTTTTACAGATAAGTTAATTTAGTTTCTGTAGATGTAAGCTGAAGTCCCTCAGCTAGTTAATCACAGCATTTTCACTATAATTCATGCATTTTGATTCTGAAATTAGTAATAATTTTGGTACTAATGTTTATAATTACATTCACAGCTGTAATAACCTATATCAAATGTCCATGAGTTCTGGACAAAGAAAGTTCTTCAAGGACCAGAATTTTGGACAGTTTTGTCGAGTCCTTTAAGAAAATCTAACAACTATTTTAAAACAAATAATTTGTGGTACATACTGCTGTCTTACTCATCTGGGGTTGTTTTGTAATCCACCATAACATTAAAAGCAGATTTATTTCCATAAATTATGTTTTTTGGTATGATTCATCTTTCCACTGTATATTATATTCTGCACAGAGAGAGAAAATGTATGTCACTACAGCTTTACAGACCAATAAGTATTAAATTCACAAAAATCCCAAATGCAGGTTAGGTTTTCCAAAACACTCAGCTAAGGTTCTCCATCATTGAATAGAATGGTGAAATCCTCTCCTTGTGTAATTTTTAACTTAATTACTAGCATACATAATTTACATACTCTAACCATTTACCACTACTTCTTCATATAGTTTTATAGCCTTTAACAGAATGGCTTCCAGGGAATCTGACAGACTCACTACTTTGTGGGAGGATTAACTGGACAGCCTGATAAAATATGCCTGGGCACCACAGATTTCAGAGAATTATAGTGCTGCTAATAGCCCGTCTATTGTGAAGGCTGCGGTGGTGTTTTCTTGATAAGCTCTGATTAGCAGGGCTACACATTCTAACTACTCTAAATTGCACTGGCTGAACTCTGCATAGTGGCAGCAAATCTTTCCATGTAGGAGCTAAAGTGCTGTAAAGATTCTTTTGAGATTTAGAGCTTGAAAACACAGTTACTGAATTATTGTCTCAATACTCTAGAAACAACTGGATGTACTATGAGAATTGGAGAAAGATAGCTCTATGAGTACCTCCTCTCATAGAATCCTCCCTTTCTGTGCCAGGCCATTTTAAATAGCATGCCAGGGCTTCAGAATGAGATGCCCATGGCTGTGCATGTCCACAGGAAGTAGAAGAAATTGACCTTCTGTTTCCTAAGATAGAGAAGACATCATCCATCTAATTCATGTCTTACCAGCATAAACTTTTTGAAAAGTTTATGTGTTAAGTTCTTCTGAGAGAGAGAGAGAGACAGAGAGGTAGTACCAGCATGGTTATCATGCTGCCACCCACGCCTAGGCTCAGCCAATCAGGATCATGGTTTTATACACCTAGCATGTACAAGGAGATCTTGGGACAAGGACCCAGGAATTTGCCATGTGGAATCCCGGAATTTTGCATTACTATTGCACCACAACCAGTCTCCTCACCATAAAATTTTAGTAATAATATCTTACAAAGATAGACATATTTGTTTTCTAATTTCAGAGAGACAATTTATTTGTGTCATTTTTGAGAGATGTTTTGTTATAGGGCATATATATATATATATATATATATATATATAGAGAGAGAGAGAGAGAGAGAGAGAGAGAGAGAAAGTGAGAAATCATCCCCCAGAGAGAATGACCACACCACAATCCATTCTCTTCCATTCTCCTCTTGGGTTCTGGGGCACACATGCACACATGCACACGTGACCTGTATGAGTTTCAAGTTGCCAGGTCTGGGATTTTAACCACTGTTTGCCATATGTGAGTCCAGTGCCTCAACCACTGTGTCAACTGCTGCCCCCAATTTATGTTTATTTAAAAGAAATACTTCTCCTATTGACAAAACACCTGTCAACAGATGCCATTGTTTTTTTATCTTTCATTACTTAGAAAGAGGTATATGGTTAAGTACTGTCTCGCAGAGCACTGAGTAAAGAATGATGAAGATTACAAGCAGCATCCTACATGAACCCTGTCATAGTCTGTTATTATATTGCTAACACAAATGTCTAGGACTGGGTGACTTATAAAAAAAAAAGAGAGAGAGAGAGAGAGAGAGAAAGAAAGAAAGGGAGAGGTTTATATTCAGCTCAGTGGTAAAGATGCAAGGTCCAGG